>NC_060901.1:0-8070 GCF_014805685.1 Silurus meridionalis
CTGTGAGCTACTGCCGTGCCGCCATCTTGGATCTAGCCATTCCTCCTTCTCACACATTGTTCTCTCTTTATCCTTGTTGTTACTAAAATTGTACACTGGTGTGGGATCCTTCCATTTACTTTTCCCAGGTTCATCCACCATCACATCCCACTACTCGACCATGAAGGCAATAAAAGCGTTCTATAGTGTAAACCATAGAAAGCAGAGTTTCAGAGTGACCCTCATTACCAAGTCCTCTGTAGGCCACTATTTAATTACTTCCTGTTAGATATGACGTGTGTTACATTTCCATGTGTGTTTTACGTCACTGTTTTTCCTCCCAACATAGTTTTAGACTGATGGTATTGTAAGTTTGCAATTTACTTAACCGGTATTGATTTATTCCTTGATGGAGGCA
Organism: Silurus meridionalis; assembly: GCF_014805685.1. NCBI lineage: Eukaryota > Metazoa > Chordata > Actinopteri > Siluriformes > Siluridae > Silurus > Silurus meridionalis. The sequence continues at coordinate 398 of NC_060901.1, forward strand.
CTTTTAGCAGGGTGAGTAGATGAAGACTCCGGTCAGGGTGTTGGAAATCGCAGCTCAGCTTACATCGTCGATTTTTGTAGTAGCAAAATGCTTCCGCCTGCTGGTAATATGAGACATTGCAACGCAGGGCGGTACTTTTGGTATTTTTGCCCTGTTTCCACACGGACGGTTTCACTTGTTGGACCTGCGCTTCATGGCATTTAGTGCTGATTTGAGACTTTGCGCATCAGTAAAATCAAATGTTCAGTGTTTATTTTTCTGTGGATTTATTTGTTAAAATATCTAACGACTAAAGAAAGTACGTTGTGAATAAATTTTTGTTGCGTTAAAAGTTTTAATTTCGCTCTTTTTATATATATATATTTAGAAAAGATGCGCTGAACGACTTCTACGCCCGGTTTGAGGTACAGAACAATGTGGTGGCGAGGAAGACCATCCTCCTCCCACTGACCAGGTGCTCTGTCTAACCACAGCTGAGGTAAGGAAAACTCTATGCAGAGTTAACCCACGGAAGTCTGCTGGCCCAGACAACATTCCTGGCAGAGTGCTCAGGAATGTGCAGAACAACTAGCAGATGTCTTCACTGACATCTTCAACATCTCCCTGAGCAGTAACGTTGTTCCCACGTGCCTCAAGACAACGACCATCGTTCCTGTGCCAAAGAAATCGACTGTCTCCTGCCTCAATGACTACCGTCCCGTCGCCACTCCCATCGTGATGAAGTGCTTCGAAAGGCTCGTCATGAGGCACATTAAGACATAGCTTCCACCCTCCCTGGACCCCATGCAGTTTGCGTATCTTTTAAACCATTCCACAGATGATGCCATCTCCACAACCCTCAATTTGGCCCTCACCCACCTGGGCAACTAGAACTCATATGTACGAATGCTGTTCAATGACTTCAGCTCAGCATTCAACACAATCATTCCTCAGCACCTGATCGAGAAGCTGAACCTTCTGGGCCTGAACACCTCTCTGCAACTGGATCCTGGATTTCCTGACTGGGAGACCTCAGGCAGTCCGGATCGGGAACAGCATCTCCAGCACCACCACACTGAGCACTGGAGCCCCTCAAGGCTGTGTGCTCAGCCCACTGCTGTTCACTCTGCTGACTCACGACTGTGCACCAACGCACAGCTCAATCATATCATCAAGTTCGCTGATGACACGACCGTGGTGGGTCTAATCAGCAGGAACGATGAGTCAGCATATAGAGAAGAGGTGCAACGGTTAACTGCCTGGTGTGGAGCAAACAACCTGTCTCTGAACGTGGACAAAACGAAAGAGATGGTTGTGGACTTCAGGCGAGCACAGAGCGACCAATCTCCACTGATTATCGATGGATCCTCTGTGGAGATCGTCAAGAGCACCAAATTCCTTGGTGTTCATCTGGCGGACAACCTCACCTGGTCACTTAACACCAGCTCCATCACCAAAAAAGCCCAGCAGCGTCTCTACTTCCTGAGAAGGCTGAGGAAAGCCCACCTCCTCCCCCATCCTGTCCATGTTCTACAGAGGGACCATTGAGAGCATCCTGAGCAGCTGCATCACTGCCTGGTTTGGGAATTGCACCGTCTCGGATCGCAAGACCCTACAGAGGATAGTGAGGACAGCTGAGAAGATCATCGGAGTCTCTCTCCCCTCTATCATGGACATTTACACCACACGCTGCATCCGCAAAGCACACAGCATTGTGGACGATCACACACACCTCACACACATACTTCACCCTCCTACCATCAGGAAAACGGTTCCAAGCATTCGGGCCGTCACAACAAGACTGTGTAACAGTTTCTTTCCACAAGCCATCAGGCTTCTCAATACAAAGAACTGAACAGAACTCACACACACACACACACACACACACACACACACACACACACACACACACACTCACTCTGTGTGTTACTGAACTGTACAACCTGGACTAAACACAATCATCACTCATCTCGATCCACTCCACCACCATTTATATATTTATTATTATTTATACTGCATCTTGTATTCAGTATAATGTTTACATGCTGTTTTGCACCTTTTATACTACAGTATAATGTTTACATGCTGTCTTTGCACCTCCTTGCTGCTGTTTTTTTGCACTACATTGCTCTTTCTGTTTGTATTTTCTCCTGGGTATAGTTTTACATTTCTACTCACACAGTACTGTATATTTAACTATACTTGGTTTTTGTCTTTTGTCTTGTTTTGTGTTGTCTGTCTGCACTCTGTCTGTCTGTACTGTTCTTTTGTTTGCACTGTTTGCACCAGGCTGCACTCGATGCACTTTATGTTGTTTTGTTGTTTAGTGTAGCACCAGGGTTCCGGAGGAACGTTGTTTCGTTTTTACTGTGTACTGTGTACCACTGTGTATAGTAAAAATGACAATAAAAGCCACTTGACTTGACTTGACTTGAAACTACAGATATTCTGTTCTGTGTTGGATTACTGTTGTTTGCTGGACTTTATACGTTCTACGAACTCTCTGTTCTTGCATTCACCAGGTTTAGTCAAACCTGAGTTTCTGTTTGGTTTTGCCCCTTTCCCTTTTGCTTTTCATTAAACCTTCATTTGTTGCACTTTGGTTTCCGGCACGTTCTTCCCCCTGACAGAAGAACGGACCGTTACAATCCAAGGGAAAACAGAAAACAGGTGTAAAGAACCATATAGAGATGCAACCTCCCCGATTTCCCACCGAGCGAGCAAAGGTCACATTATTGATTTCCTTGCTCACCGGAAGAGCGCTAGTATGGGCGAGAGCGCTCTGGAGCTCGGCGAGCACGGCCGTGACGTCATACGCCGCTTTCATGAGGCACTTCACAGAGGTATTTAGCACCGCCCCCGGGGACACCTCAACTCGACCAGCTCCTCAACCTCCAACCAGCTCCTCAACCTCCGCCAGGGGGCAGAAAGCGTCACGGATTACAGCCTCCATTTCCACACTCTGGCGGCCACCAGTGTTTGGAATGAGACAGCGCTGCTGGGAACATATCGTATGGGGCTGAATGAGGAACTCCGGTTAGCAATGGCCACCTATGATGACACTCTGGGGCTGGAAGAGTCATCCAGAGATCTATTCGTGTCTCCCAGCACCTTATGGCCTGCAGGACCCCAGAGGCCGAACCAGCCCAAGCCTTGGCAGTGTCATCAGCTCCTGAACCGATGCAGCTTGGATCACAGCAATTGTCTCAGCAGGAAAGGGAACGCCGGTGGGCGGCCAGAGCATGGCTCTACTGTGGAGAGAGGGGACATCGCGTGGCCCAGTGTCCTGCTTGACCTCCTCGCCAGACGGTAAGTAACGTAAGATTCTCCTCTGACATCTCTCACCTGTCTATGCTCACCGTCTCCCTATTAACCCCTGCTCTCTCTCTTTCGGCCGCCGCCCTAGTCGACTCTGGCTCCGTGGGGAACTTCATCTCCCAGGCATGCTTAGACCGACTCCTGCTATGCTGGGAGAGGGGAACTCAGGAGCTGGCTGTTCAGACCATCCAGGGACGGCTATTAGGAACGGGCAGGATCAAGTACTGCACTCCACCAATCATCCTCCAGGTCGGGGTGCTACACTGTGAGGGGATACAGCTTCTCATACTGGAAGATTTCACAGTGGACGTGATCCTGGGTCGTCCCTGGCTCGAAAAGCACTCCCCCAAATGCTCCTGGGACCAGTGCGACATCATGGAGTGGAGTTCCGCCTGCTGGCAGAGCTGTTTGCAACCACTCCCAACACCACTCCAGACCCCCATGAAACTGCCCGCCATTTAGGTGGAGGGTGCACCCCAGCCTGCTCGGGTGAAGATCCCACAGGAATATCAGGACTTCACTGACATCTTTAGCAAGGAGGCTGCTACCCAGTTACCCCCACACCGGCAGTGGGACTGTGCCATCGACCTGATGCCGGGGGCCAAGCTACCTAAAGGTCGGATCTATCCCCTGTCAGCCCCGGAACACCGAAGGTTATATCCAACAGGAGGGTTATATCCAACAGGCCCTCCAACAGGGCTTCATCACCCCGTCGTCTTCTCCGGCTGCCTCCAGTTTCCTTCTTGTGGAGAAGAAGGATGGTGGATTGCGGCCATGAATCAATTACAGAGGCCTGAATGCACAGATCTCCCCGGTTCTGTATCCTCTCCCACTGGTCCTGGTTGCCCTGGAGGACTTACAAGAGGCCCGCATCTTCACCAAGTTGGATCTCAGGAGCGCGTACAATCTAGTGTACATACGCCAGGGGGACGAGTAGAAGATGGTGTTCATTACCCCCTCTGGCCACTATGAGTACCGGGTCATGCCGTATGGCTTTTCCATCGCTCCGGCAGCATTTCAGAACTTCATGAACAAGGTTTTCCGTCCCTTCCTCCACGAGTTTGTGATCGTATACATAGACGACATCCTGATCTTTTCACGGACTCTGCATGAACATCACGACCACATGATCCTGGTCCTCAACCTGCTGCGGGAACACTGGCTGTACCTCAACCTCCCTAAGTGCGAGTTCCACTGCTTGGAGGTATAGTTCCTAGGCTATCAGTGCAGCAGGTATCAGGATGGATGAGAGGAAGGTGTCGGCAGTACGGAACTGGCTGGTTTCCACCTCGATAAAGGAGCTCCAAAGGTTTCTGGGATTTGCCAACTTCTACCGAGGATTTACTGGGGGTTTCAGCCAGGTTACCGCTTCACTCACATCCCTCCTCAGAGGGAAAGCCAAGGCCCTCTTCTGGACCCCAGAGGCGCAGGAAGCATTCGAGGAGTCAAGTTTATTTCTATAGCGCTTTTCACAACAGACATTGTCTCAAAGCAGCTTTACAGAAATCAACAGTCAGGGTGAATGGTGTGTATTTATCCCTGATGAGCAAGCCGTTGCAACTGTGGCAAGGAAAAACTCCCTTAGATGTTATGAGGAAGTAACCTTTGATCGCTGTGATCCTTTAAACATAATTCTTTCCACAATACAGAACACTGGAACTAACATGAGTACTGGAGTATAAGATTATAAGTAATGTTCTTTCTACAATCTTATACAGTCTTTATGGTTATAAAACTAGGAGCTACTGAGCTCAACATTTGTGATCATCACAGATCCAACATCAGCTTCTCCATGCCAGAGCCTTTAAACACTCCAGGAGGTCCAATGTCAAAACCACATGTCGTGTGGGATCCAATTGGCACTGGTACGTCCCTAGGTGGTTCGGGATGTTTGCAAGTTCGGCATCTACTTCTTCAAAGGTCTATAATCTTCATGAGGTGGGACATGACTGGAGCTGGCCAAACCTCAGGATGCCTCAGGATGGGGAGAGAAAGAGAAGCAGTCGAGAGAAATTAGCGTAGCTGCTGTTCATGATATTAACAGCACAAGTTAATAATGTGCATGTGATAAGATGTTCTGGAGCACAAGGTTATGATGTTAGACGTATGTTATGTGTAGGCTTTGCTAAAAAGATATGTTTTTAATCTGCACTTAAACTGGGAGAGTGTGTCTGAACCACGAACACTGTCAGGAAGACTGTTCCAAACTTTGCTATTCTGGGAACTACTAGAAGTCCAGAGTTTTGAGATCTCAGGGAGCGTGATGGATTGTAGCGTGTTAAAAGACTGGATAGATACATGGGGGCCAAACCATTTAGGGCTTTATAAGTAACAAGCAGTAGTTTGTAGTCAAAACTTAACAGGTAGCCAGTGTAGGGATGATAAGATTGGGGTTATATGATCATATTTTCTTGACCTTGTGAGAACTCTGGCTGCTGCATTCTGAACTAACTGAAGCTTGTTTATTAATGATGCAGGACATCCACTTAGTAATGCATTACAGTAGTCTATTCTGGAGGTCATGAATGCATGGACGAGCTTCTCTGCATCAGATATAGATAACATGTTTCTTAGCTTAGAAATATTTCTAAGGTGAAAGAAGGCTGTTTTTGTAACTTGATTGATATGATTTTTAAAAGACAAATTGCTGTCTAAAATAACTCCCAGGTCTTTTACTGTTGAACTAGTGGTTACAGAACATCCGTCTAAATGCAGGTTGAGATGCTGGAGCTTTTGTATACTGGTTTTTGGGCCGATGAGCAAAATCTCCGTCTTATCAGAATTTAGTAGTAAAATGTTATGGGTCATCCAATCTCTTATTTCTTTAATACACTCAGTTATCCCAGCTAATTGAGCTGTATCACCTGGTTTTGTTGAGATGTATATTTGGGTATCACCAGCATAACAATGGAAGCTAATTCCATGCCTTCTAATAATATTTCGTAACGGAATATTGTGAATATTGTGTATACTGTGAAAAACAGGGGTCCTAAAACTGAACCTTGTGGCACACCATCATTTACCAGCATTAACCTGGATAGCTTTCCATTTAAGTCTACGAAATGGTAACAATCAGACAGGTAGGATTTAAACCAGATTAATGCCTGTCCCTGAATGGCGATATAATTTTGTAAGTGATCTAGGAGGAGATCATGATTTATAGTGTCAAATGCAGCACTAACATCTAGTAAAACCAAAAGCGAGATGAAGCCTTGGTCTGAAGCTGAAAACAGGTCATTAGTGATTTTAACTAGGGTAGTTTCTGTGCTATGATGGGGCCTAAAACCTGACTGAAACTCTTAAAAGATATTGTTCTCTTGCAAGTGGGAACATAACTGGGCAGTAACAATCTTCTAAAATCTTAGACATAAATGGGAGATTTGAAATGATTTTGTATTTCGATATCATGTTTGGATCCAGATTAGGTTTCTTAATGAGGGGCTTAATAACTGCTAAATTAAGGGGTTTAGGGACGTGGCCTAAAGATAGTGAATATTTAATAATATTGAGAGGAGGTTCACCAGCTGTATGTAACACTTCCTTCAATAGATTAGTTGGAATGGGATCTAACTGACATGTTGTTGATTTAGCTTTGGTTATAACATCATACAGCTCTTCCTGTCCTGTACATGTAAAGCAGTGGAGTTGTGGAGTTGTAGGTGAGAGTGTGTCAGGAGACCCTGTCAGAGGTTGGACCGCCACAATTGTTTTTCTAATACTATCAATCTTTTTAGTGAAGAAATTCATAAAGTCTTCACGACTAAACTGTGATGGGACACAATTTTCATATACCTGATTTGTAGTTAGTTTAGCTACTGTACTGAAAAGGAACCTGGGATTGTTTTTGTTGTTTTCTATGAGTTTGCTCAGGTGTTCAGCTCTAGCAGCTTTTAGCACCTGTCTGTAGCTAAACATACTGTCTTTATCGCAATTCTAAATACCTCCAATTTAGTTTTCCTTCATTTTCTTTACAGACTACAGGCTGTTCTCTTGAGGGCATGAGTATGACTATTATACCAAGGTGCAGGGGGTTGTTCTCTAACCTTTTTAACCGGATGGGGCAACGGTGTCTAATGTGCTAGTGAGGATAAGGTCTATGTTGTTAGACATTTTATCAAGATTATTAGCAGTTATGGGTAAAGGTTCTATGCTGATCCTCTCCTCCACCATCCTCCCATTTGTGGTGGAGGTGGATGCATCGTCCACAGGCATAGGGGCCACCCTCTCCAGCAGTCGGGGGCTGCACCCCTGCGTTTATTTCTCAAAAAGGTTGTCCTCGGCGAACAGAACTACAACATCGGTAACAGATAGCTCCTTGCCATCAAGCTGGCCCTGGAAGAGTGGAGACATTGGCTGGAGGGGCCATGCATCCATTA
>NC_060901.1:8170-13170 GCF_014805685.1 Silurus meridionalis
CCTCACACATACTTCACCCTCCTACCATCAGGAAAACGGTTCAAGCATTCGGGCCGTCACAACAAGACTGTGTAATAGTTTCTTTCCACAAGCCATCAGGCTTCTCAACACAAAGAACTGAACAGAACTCACACACACTCACTTACACACGCACACACACACACACTCACTTACACACGCACACACACACACTCACTTACACACGCACACACACACACTCACTTACACACGCACACACACACACTCACTTACACACGCACACACACACACTCACTTACACACGCACACACACACACTCACTTACACACGCACACACACACACACACTCACTTACACACGCACACACACACACTCACTGTGTGTTACTGTTACTGAACTGTACAACCTGGACTAAACACAATCATCAATCATCTCGATCCACTCCACCACCATTTATATATTTATTATTATTTATACTGCACCTTATATTCAGTACAATGTTTACATGCTGTTTTTGCACCTTTATACTACAGTATAATGTTTACATGCTGTTTTTGCACCTTTATACTACAGTATAATGTTTACATGCTGTTTTTGCACCTTTATACTACAGTATAATGTTTACATGCTGTCTTTGCACCTCCTTGCTGCTGTTTTTTTTTTTTGCACTAAATTGCTCTGTTCTGTTTATACTTTCTCCTGGGTATAGTTTTTACATTCACCTCACACAGTACTGTATATGTAAGTATACAGTAGGTTTACTAGTCGGCACTATACTTGTTTTTTGTCTTTTGTCTTGTCTTGTGTTGTCTGTCTGTACTGTTCTTTTGTTTGCACTGTTTGCACCAGGCTGCACTCGATGCACTTTATGTTGTTTTGTTGTTTAGTGTAGCACCAGGGTTCCGGAGGAACGTTGTTTCGTTTTTACTGTGTACTGTGTACCACTGTGTATAGTAAAAATGAAAATAAAAGCCACTTGACTTGACTTGACTTGACTTGAAATGCTCCTAACATGATTGCCAGCATGGTGCTGAATGGACAGCGCCACTTCAGCACTCCAGCATTCATTTTGTGGAAAGCCAGCATGCATATTGCCCATGGGCGGGGAAGAGAAACAAGACACAGCAGGTAATAGATGTTGAAAAGAGTAGCTTATCAACAATGTTGAGAAGATGTCAGAGTATAAAAGTAGAGCTGTATAAATGCCCCGATCAGGCATCATCTGACGTGCACCATCTGACAACATGGAGTAACCCAGGAGCTAGCTGCCAGACTTCAGGCGGCCTGCAGCTGCTACCACACCCTTTACCCGGCCCAGGAGGTGCAGTGGCTGTTCAGCAAGATGTCAACAAACAAATAAGTTTTCTGCACATGTTTGAGCACACTGCTATGTGGGAGATTTGGCGCAAACAAGACTGAGCACAACTAATGGCTCTGTTCCTCTCTGGAGAAAATATGATGCTCTGATGGAGGAGATCTTAGTGTGCTGTAGGCTGTACTTTATTAATGTGACATCAGAGTTTCATAAGTGGACCTAAAAACCAAAAGAGCATAAATGGGGGTGCTGCTGCACACTACAAAGAAATGGCTGCAGCCTGGAAAACTCAACCATGGAAGTCACAGAGTTCCGAATTTTCAATCCAACACAGACAGCAGAGCAAAAGCCAGGAGCATGTGTAGTTCTGAATTGTTCGGGGTTGAGCTCACGTTGGTGCTGGGATTTAAACTCAGAACGGTCTGATAAATATATTTCTTTGTTACTGCCTGAGATGTTCTAGAAGGACATTAAGTACAGATTCATCACTACAAGATCCACTCACTCAACTCAAACACACATCATCACATTCTAGTGAAAATAATCAAAGCACTTTTATTTTATTCAATGTATAAAAATAGATGATTGTTACAGAATATGAAAAACAGCAAATTAAAGCATGAAAAATATAAAATATAAACTTTTTCTCATTCTGAAAGCTAAAAAAATCTTATTTGTTGTATATTTGCTTGTACTGTGGTTGTGACAAATAACATCTCGAATCCTGAATCTATAGTTTAATAGGATTTAATATTAAAATGAACCTTCATTCACTCATTTCAAAAGTGAGAATATTGAATTAAAGCTGAGATTATAAAACAAAGTCCTGAGAAGAAGAAAAGAAACGAGAGAATCCTGAATGAAACCTGAGGAACTCCAATGTAAATCTGAGAAAACTTTATAAAACTGTTTCTATATTTACACTAATGACATCTACTAGATCTGACTTGCAGCATATCCAGCTAGCGAATAAACACTGCAATATAGCAGGCTAATCTAATTAGCATGTCAGAGTGTGAATATTTCATAAAGGAATTCTGGAATCCAATTAATTTCTATAGTTTGGAGTTAAAAACACAGAATTGAACAGAAATGTAAATGTGTCTTTGTTTGAACTGAATAAAAAAGTATAGTTTTAAGGAATAAAAAGCTTTTGTTAGTTGTGAAGTGGTTTATAGTCACTAACACATTTCTAAACACACTGAATAAGAAGTTGATGAATGGAAAACATGAAGATGAAAATCAGAGCAGTTTTGATGAAAGAATTGTTGTGATAAATGAGTTGTGGTGTGACAGTGATATTGAAGTTGACTTATAGCATTAAAAGTGTAGGAAAGGAAAAGCTGGAGATTTTGCATGAAGTCATATGAAAGGGATTGAACTCTCACTACTCTATTTACTAATAACTAGGGGGAGAATCAACACCATTCAGAAAACATGACATTATTGGAAGTAGAATCAAATCATTTTTTGTCTTTGTAAAAGTTGAAATGTAATTTCCTGAGAAAAGGCCTTTGGTGGCGTGTCTCAGTCACATGGTCCCTGTTTTTCTGAGATTTCTCCTCCACCTCATCACATTCTGGAAAAGAAATACATTGAGCTCTTGAATAGATGGTTTGGATTGTAGTCATTGTGATGGAACACCTTCAGAATCCAGTCAATGAGGCACCGTGTAGGAACGTGTTTAAGAAGATTTTTCATCATGTGTAAAAAAGGATCTTTATCAATTCAGCTTTCTTCATATAAACACAGGACATGTGTAGAAGATGGAGAAGGAAATGAGACAGAAATCTAGAACTTCTCTAAACTGTTTCATAAATATGGCTGCACTTGTTCAATGACAGAATGGAGATTATAAAACACAAAGCTGATCTTTATATTATATATGGTCTAGAATAAAGTCTCGCTTTAACTTCACTGCTTTTACACTCATGTACATTAGCAGAATAAACACCTCACTTACTTCCTGTCTCTCCTACATCCTGTTCCTCACTGATCACATCATCATCATCTTCATCTTCATCTTCTGGAGTGTGTAGTGAAGAAAGAAATGAAGAAGTAATAAATGACTGTGTGTGTTGCTGTTATAGTAAAATACTGAGTTACAGGGTGGTGTGATGAAGCTGAGTTACTGTTACCACACTAACGTTGATCATTTCACTTTAACTGCACGTCCCCAAGTCTTTTATTCCTCTTATACCAATTTACCAACAATTACACTTTTTCCACACAGGAAACAATTCAATGTGCTCATTTTGATCCATTTATAGTTACAGATGATGTTGTAGTTCTTCAGAAAAACAAGTTCCTTCCTTTTCTCACTTATTTCATAGCAGCTAGAAACAGTGGTTCCCTCATCAGCTTTTCTTTCCTTTTGTATATTTGCAGAAAAAAACTGACCTGTGATGATGTTTGGGTTTGTTTCAGCAGTAACTGCATCATCATAGTTCTCACACGTCCTCTGTCAGAATGGAGAGATAAAAGCTATTCAATCCACATGAAGGTCATTAATGATCATTTGGATGCTTGTGGATGAAATACGCTCACATTCTTATCATACCTGTCAGTAGAACTGACTTCTGATCAGCTGTAATGGCGTCATCATAATTCTCAGCTTCATCCTCTACACCAAAACACAGAGATTTCAAGCTATTTCAAGTGGACTGAAGTGGCAGTTTGTACACTGTGGATTTGATGACACGATGCAAAATGACATGGTACATGTCAAAAATCTCAGTCCACACAAAGCAATAAACAAACGTATTTGCAGTGTGTGTGTTTCATTTCTACTGCTTTCTAAAACAAATCCCAAAACAGAAGCACACCATCCACGTTATCAGGGATCGGTCCAGCAGTGACGGCATCATCGTAGTCCTCTGGTGCCTCGACTCTTCCTGTAGCACCTAAATGAAAGAAAAGCAGAGGGTCTGTACAAACAGCTCCATCACATTCTGACCTCATGCTTTAATGTGAACTCACTACATTGATGTGATCAGTTAACAACTGCACCCACTTATGAAGTCACTGGTGTCGATGACATCATCATAATCCTCAGCCTTTTCTCCAATCCCAGACTTTACTGGAAAAAGAACAATTTGTTTGTTTTGGCTTTTATTTCAACACATTTCTACTCAATCAAATCCTGATCCAAAGAAGCTTTGATCCATTTGATAAGAGGGATTTCAGAAGCTTCAAGTAAGATCAGGTTGATTGGGAGATGTGATGTGTCAGCATTAAAACACTGGAGTTCCTGTAATTCTTCTCTACAATACATCAAAATCAGACCTCAGAAAGGACACATTTAGTCATTTCTGATTTGGAATTGCAGTTCTAATATCTTTCAGTTCATGGAGTTCCACAAACTCACACTCTGTTCTTTTTTACCTGAGAGAAGCTCATCATCCACATGCTCATACCCAGAATACTGTTCTTCAGAGAGGAGACTTCCTGTTAGAGGAGAGCAGGAGAGTCATGTGACGTGTTCAGAACAGCAGAACATCACACACACACACACACACACACACACACACTTACACACACTCTCTTACACACACACACACACACACACACACACACTTACACACACTCTCTCACACACACACACACACACACACACACACACACACACACACACACACATATACACACACATACACTGCAAGGCAGGAGGTGCACTTGTACAAGAAAGTAGGCACACACACACACA
>NC_060901.1:19487-39487 GCF_014805685.1 Silurus meridionalis
TCTCTTTCGTGATCCACATATTTGATTTGGCACATGTTTTATGCTGGATGCCCTTCCTAACGCAACCCTCCCTGTTTATCCGGGCTTGAGACCAGCACTGAGAGTGACCTGGCTTGTGCCTCCCAAAAGACTAATAATAATAATAATAATAAAATAATAATAATAATATAAATAATAATAATAATAAAATAATTAATTAATAATAATAATAATAATAATAATAATAATAATAATAATAAAATAATAATAATAATAAAATAATAAATTCATAATAATAATAATAATAATATAAATAATAATAATAATAAAATAATAAATTAATAATAATAATAATAATAATAATAATAATAATAATAATAATATTAATAATTTGACTATTAACATTATCATTGTTAAATAGGCCCCCTGGTGGTCTAGTGGTTAGGATGCGGCGCTCTCAGGGAACCAACCCCAGCCGCTCTTAGTGCCGGACCCAAGCCGTAAAAATGGGGAGGGTTGCGTTAGGAAGGGCATCCAGTGTAAAACGTGCCAAATCAAGTGACCCATGATGGGAGAAGCCGAAAGAAAGTTTTTTTAGTATCATTGTTAAATATTTTTTTATTTAAACTATTCCATTAAATTATTAGGTTTTTATGTGCATAGATGTTTATTATAAATAAAGGTTGTTACACATCTCCTGTAATTGCATCCTAATCTCAGGGAATCACATGTGGGATTTTAACCCCTAATTACCAACTTTATGCAATAAATCAAAATAATCCATTTAATCACTGCTACAGAACCTAAAATCCAATTACACAACACCGACTTAGTGTTTGTTAGTCTTGTGTTTTACATCACTGACTCTGTATATCACTGTGACTCTTATTCCTGCAGTTTGAATGTTTATTTATGACTTTAAATCTGTTTTTTTTGTAGGGAATGAAACTGAGAATAATGAAGGCTCTATTCCAGCTGATCAGAAGACAGTTATAAGAACAGGTATGATAATAATAGACAATCATTTCTAGCATTATCACAGTCAAATTAACACATTTAGTCTCACATTTATTGTTTCCACACAGAAAATACTAGGATGTGTTCTTATCGCTAACATGCTAATATTATAGCAGTTTTAGCAACTTGCTACAATCTCTGGCAGAACCCTGACACAGCAGATGTAGAATAGGTGAAAACACGGAGATGTTTATTGTGTTTGGTGGAAGCAGGAGCTGGAAGGGTTTTGGTGCAGTTTTGTGAGTTATTTCTGGAGGCTCACAGGTACAGCACCTCCTCAGATCTGAGGCTACTGATTGAGAGTCTATCAGTCGTGTTGTTGTGGGGCATCTATTTAGTGCTTGACCTGGAATGAGAAGTTCTCAGCTTTTGCCATTCAGTGTTGTGAGGCTTTTAAGACATGAGTGAAGTTCCTGCTAAAAGTTGTTACTACCTTGTTGATTAGTCCAGGTGATGACCAGACAGAATATGACTGTTTGGAAGGTATCAGATTATGAACGCATGGATTGTTCCTCTTCCTTGGAGGTTTGGGTTTGCCTGGTGCTCAGCTCTGTTGAGACCATGAGTTGATGTGGACAAAGAAGGCAGTGAAAAAGTTTTCCTCACTGAACAAGCTAGGTGAGCCCACCCTGGGTGTTGCTGAAGATCTCTATCAGTCTCAGTCATCTCTTTAGACATATAGTTCCAGTGGTGCAGGAGGGGTGCAGTTAGCAGTGGCCAGAGCTTCTAATTCAGAGATCTAGAGTCTATCTGAATGCAGCAATGTAGTCAAACATTCAAATGTTCTCAAAGCCTTTTTTCAGACCAGACACACACACACACACACACACACACACACACACACACACACACACACACACAAATACTTTATTCTTCTCCAGTAAAGTCACAAAAGGAAGAAACTGTGTTTGAGTTCTGTGGCTCTGACCAGCATACGAGGTCGATTTTTCCTCATTCTTCAGTTTTTAAAGAGATACGACTTCAGATTTCCAATTCTACAACTTATGAATTTTACTAAGTTGTTCTCTAGTTTGATTTCACTTCATTTTAAAGATCTTCCAGTCTTCAGTAGTGACAAAATACATTCAATAGTGTTTGATGTTGCAAGAAGTTTAAGCATTTTGAGAAGCAGTAAGTAATGATTTTGCTCTGTTTTTGCATCATAACTTCTGTTTATTACAGGACAGTCCTCATTTAAATAAATTAAAGATTCTTAAATCAAGAGTTTGTTTAGTTTTTAGATCTTCTGGTTTTAAGATCTTTTCATACAGATGAAGAAAAGACTGTTTAAAAAATAGTTATCAAGCAAGTTTTAATTTAATTCGACTAAATCACCTGCTTGGATCATTTGATCTCTTGTGTTTAGTCTGTATTTTATTAAATCATGCATTTATTTGCAGTGCACAGTCAGAAACGAACATTTTGGGTAAAAGATAAATTATTTTAATCAATATCCCACTGATCATCATACTTTCTAGAATCCTCATTTCATTCTCTCTCTCTCTCTCTCTCTCTCTCTCTCTCTCTCTCTCTCTCTCTCAGACAGTGTGAGGTTGGTGAATGGTGGAAGTCGCTGTGCTGGGAGAGTGGAGGTTCTTCATGAAGGACAGTGGGGAACAGTGTGTGATTCTGCCTGGGATATGAAAGATGCTGCAGTGGTGTGTGGAGAACTGCACTGTGGAGAAGCTGTAGATGTGCATTATTGGTCTGAATTTGGAGAAGGATCAGGAGAAATCTGGATTTATGATTTGTACTGCAGAGGATCCGAGCTGACACTGAATAACTGTAGCTCAAAGGGGGGACACGTCTGTATTCATGCTTTTGATGCTGGAGTCACCTGCTCAGGTAAACAACAAAAATATAAACAAATAATAAGTTAAAATATTATAATGATTGATTTTAATTATATTTAAATTAAACCAATGCATTGAATAAGTGCATTTGAAATGTATTTAAATTGAAAGTATAAATTATCTGCAAATGTATTTCTGATTGTAATTTTTTTTAAATGGCACAAATAACAAATTACAATACAGGTGAAAATTTGAGACTCACTGCTGTTTCTCACCGATGTTCTAGAAGAGTGGAGGTGCTTCATGGAGTTTCCTGGTCCACAGTGTGTGATGCTGACTTTGACCAGCAGGATGAAGAGGTTGTGTGTCGAGAGCTGGAGTGTGGGATTCCTGTGAAGGTTCTGAGATCATCTGCTTTTGGTCGAGGGGAGGGTCAGGTGTGGACAGAGGAGCTTCAGTGTAGAGGAACCGAATCTGATATTACCCTCTGCCCATCATCATCTTCACTCAAACACTCAAACTGCTCCCATCACAATGATGTGGGATTAATATGTTCTGGTAAAGTATCATGATTGAACTTCTGTTTAAATAGAGACCACGTTCCTGTCAATCAAACTTTAAGGTGTCTTTGTTGATGTTCCTCTTTCACTGAGCTCTCGGCTGTTTGTTCAGGTCACACAGAGGCTCGGCTGGTGAACGGATCAGACTCCTGTTCTGGTCGAGTGGAGCTCCAGTACCTCAGTGAGTGGGGCACAGTTTGTGCTGTAGGCTGGGATATGAGAGCTGCAGATGTTCTCTGTGCACAGCTGGATTGTGGGAGTGCTGTGGCTGTGGTGGAGGTGGACTGGTTTGTGGAGGGAGTGGCCACATCTGGGCTGATGTGTTTGATTGTCAGGGAATGAGACACACCTATCACAATGTGGCATCTCATCATGGAGTCGAGCTGCATGTTCTCATAAACACGATGCTGGAGTGATCTGTAACGGTGAGATATTAACATCACGTACACCACGTTAGTGAATAAAGTCAGTGTTCATTAGAATATTTCAGTGATGTTCTTCTGCTTCAGGATCATCCATGGCGTTTCATGAGGGGCGAGTGCGGTTGTCTGGAGGGAGCGAGTGTCAGGGGGAGGTGGAGATTTATTTCAGGCAGGACTGGAGGAAAGTTCTCCTGGACTCGTGGAGTCTGTCTGAGGCGTCTGTGCTCTGCAGACAGCTGGGCTGTGGCTCTGTGCTGAACTACCGTTCATCTCCATCCACCACTGAACACAAACACATGTGTGTAACGGCTTTCAGCTGCTCTGGGAGTGAAGCTCATCTGGGGAACTGCAGCAGTGCACAAGCTGTCAACTGCACCTCTGGAGAACATCTGTACATCACCTGCTCAGGTAAACACCACCTACAAACACAACAGCTACAAATGAACAGAATTGTAGAACATCAGGAAATAAAATGTGCTGCTCCATTTCATTAGCAGCAGCATTAGCATTCAGTGTTTCAACATTAGCATGTTAACTGATGTGGTGTAAATGTAAAAACAAGACCCTTCAAGACCCTTCTTTTAAAAAAGAATGAACTTTGTGGTGAACTGATGGCATGATGTAACACTGAGTAGAAACACATGATCTGTGGTGTTCTTCTACATGATGAAGTTCTATACATGACCTTAGAACAGATTGTCTGTAATTACTGTGTAAAATACAGTCATTCCATCCTGAAAGTGTGTGTTTTTACACTCGTCTATGATACAAACTGTATATTCCACACCTTTTCCCCTTCAGTGACCCCTGTGTAGAAAAAAGAAAAAGCAGAAATAAAGTTAGATGATGTCAGGCTGATGACGCGGAAGCGGAAATAACTCGATCATTGTCTTTATTCAAACTCGGTTCAAACACAAAGAAACACTCACAAGCCGCGGAGAAAAGCAAACAACGAATATCTGCTCGGGGCGAGTAATCCAACACGAAAGTAAATGTCCAACGGAAAACAAAACCTGAAATAAAAGCACTCCACGGCAAAGAGCAATCTGACGCAGAAACAGAGTCTTGGAGAAAGAACCAGCGGGAAGGCAGGCGGTCGCGGAATGACCAGCATGACAATTTAAGAACCGACAGCCTGTGACTCGAGAATGTGAGTCTATATAGTCTGATCCGTAACGAGCCACAGCTGTCGGTCGTTCAGGCAGCTGAGGGATAACGAGGAACCATGACAGCTACTGAGGGGGGCGTGGCAGGGTGCATCTCTGACAGCTACTGAGGGGGGCGTGGCAGGGAATCCCTGACAGATGATTAGAGAAGTTGATTGGGTGAGGAGATGCAGTGCTTCTGCTCGTAGTATCTGTTTCTGGCTCCAGTGTCTGTGGAGGAGAAGTTCATAGCAGCCATGGTTGGTGTTTTTCTATTCTGGGTGTTGTGGAAGGTGGAGGTTTGACAGAATGGACCTCTATGTTCCTGAGTCTGTTCCTGCAGACATGTGAATCTGTAGTAGTTAAACAGCCTTGTTCAAGCACAGACCTCCATATTCCACCATCATTTATCTGACTTTCAGGATCAGAGGGATTTACATTTACTGCATTTACATTACTGCCCTCATCCAGAGTGACTTACAGTCATCTCACTTATACAGCTGAGCACTTGAGGGTTAAGGGCCTTGCTAAAGGGCCCAGCAGTGGCAGTTTGGTGGTGCTGGGATTTAAACCCACAACCTTCTGATCAGAAGACCAACATCTTATCGACTGATCTCCCACTTCCCAACTGATTGCATGATCATGGTGCAGTGCAGGTTGAGATAAGAGCTGTGAGGTAGAGCAGTGCTGCTCTGGTTTTCTCTTTGTAGGCAATCATCAGTGTAATGCAGGAGCTGCAGGATACCAGTAAAGGAACATAGCAATGGGGTGGGAGAACCTCAGGAGGTTAAAATCAAATCATGCAGCTGCATTCTTGGTGAGTTGTAGAGGTCAAATGTCCCTCAGAGGAAGATAAAGTGCAAAGTTGTGTTCAGTCTCCAAATCAGAGAGTCATTTATTGAGATCACAAAAACAAGTACATGCAGATAAATCATTTTTGAAATTATGAGATACCTGATCTGAGATCTGGCTGGAAACAAGAAAATCTGTAGGGGGAAGTTAAAGAATGAGTGTCATCTTTATAGCAATGATATAAAACCTGTGAGAAATTTTAATTAACCAGAATTTCAATATAAATAAAACTGAGACGAGAATTTGGAAATAAAAACATAAATAAATGGCAAGATCCTACGGTGGCCGAGAAGTGCAAAACACATTAACAAATCCAACAACAAATCAACAAATCCAAAAAACACAACGACAAACCAGACAAACCGGAAAAGGTAGGTATAGTTTGCGAAATGGAAACTTACATATCATTGGACAAGACACCTGTCAGTCAAGATATACAGGTGAGTGACAGGTGTCTCGTCCAATTATCTGTATCTTTTTTTTTTCTGTAAAAAAAAATCTTCATTTTATTTCTGTTTGGTTTCTGTGTGGTGATTATATGAAAATGCACAGGCAGTATAATGAAAAATTATTCTGATAGTATATCAACGTTCTTTTTCTATAAGAACTATAATCTCCATTTTGTCATCTACACTGTAAAAATGAAAAGTTGACTTAACTTAAAATTTCAAGGCAACTTGCTGCACAGCTTTTTTGAGTTTACTCAACTCTGGACCAAGTTGTTCATTCAACTCAAATCACTGAGTAAAGTCACATCTCTTTTTTGTTCAACTAACACAGTTTTTCTAGTTAAAATTACTTGTAATTATTTTCCAATGTGTCCCAATAAATTATGTTATGTGAACATTTTTTGGAAACATTTGAGTTTTATGGACAAAATTGTTTTGTTAGCATTTACACAATGTTATAAAATAAAACTATAACTGCAGACTTTAAGTTTTGTTTGTTTATAATCTTGAATGTCTTGAATACAAACAAGGTCAAACAATAGCCATACCTCCTAACAGAAAAAAAAGAAAGTCAAAATAAAAATGTCAATCAATGAAAACACAAACTGAAGATAATTGAAAATTCACTTTTAACCTTTTAACGTGTAAAGGCTTTGACTCTATTCCTTAGATGCTTAAAACATTAAAACACTAATAAACATGTAAAATAAAACATTAAAACATAGAAGTTCAACACTGGATGGTCTGCCTACCTTTCAACAATGTAACACTGTCAACAATGTCAACACGTACCTTACAAAATACACTGCAATCAATAAACATTTTCAAACAAACAATAAAATAAATTAGTACAAATATAAATGAAATTTAAATAAAATAACAAATAAAATGGCACAATAAAGAATCTGAAAAGATGAAAAATAAACGCACAATCAACAAAACAAATTCAATAAAAATGACATTGTAAGACATAATATTCACATTTCAACAACTCAGTTTAACAATTTATTTTATTAATTAACATTTTAACGCTAATATTTGTTTAATTCAAAAGATGCTCACACCAAAATGTCAACATTCCCAGTAAGAGTTTACTTTTCACGGACTGTACCTTTGCAGAGCAGTAAGCCTCATTTTCATAACACCAAAAAACTAACATTTTTAAAACAGCCTTAAAACATTTTCAAACAGTTCAACAATTCACAGTTCAACAACGTTCACAGGAAGAGCTTAGTTTTCAAAGACTGTACCCTTGCAGAGCATCGAGTGCCCATTTCCATAAACACCTTCTCAATTACCTCAAAAGTATATTTGAGTTCTTTTGGGTAGTGAAAATCCAAGGCGAAGATAAGGCCAAACAGGTAAGAAACAGCAGATTGCAGGTCTGAAATGTTTTTCAGAACAACTTCCTCCTCCAAAACAACAGCAAAGTTTGTAATGGTAGGCGGTGTGCTAGGGGCGACATCATCCTCGGTTAGAACAAGTTCCCCTTCAGGAACTCGAGCTGCGTCGAAACGCTATGGGAACGCCCCTGCGTGACCACGCTCTGAACCACGTGTGAAATCTAGCCAATAGGCAAGCCGTGACGTCATAGACAGGCGACGTCGCGTAAACCAGGAAGCTACAAGATGGCTGTGCGGTGGTAGCGACATTAGCTTCTGCCGCGGTGGCGTTTCAGTGGTAGTTCCTCGCTGCTCCGATGGAGCTGCTCAGCGGCAGCCGCGCCCTGGTACGTCCAGGCACAGCGAGATGGCCCGGTGAGAGAGTGTTGCCACCCGACTCGCTGGGCGGTCCTAGGGGCCCTGGCGACTCTCTAGGCCGAGGAGGCTGGACGGCCTGAGGGTCGCCCCGCCTGGTGAACGGGCTATGGTGCGAGGCCTGATGGCTTGCATTTTGGAGGGCGGTGCGCACCTCATGCTACGGTGCTCGTCCCTCCCTGGCACCGCCGGGAGGCCGGTCTGTCGGCCCTGCCACAGGGTGTTCGGGCGCTGCCTCCCTCTAGCGGTTAACTCCTTATTTCCGCCGACAGTTCGTTGCGGATGGGTGTCATCCGCCGCCTCTCAGGGGCTTCACGGCCGCAGCACGCTGCTCCTGCCGTTCGGGTTCAGGAGGTCTGTCTGTTAGCCCTGCCACGGGTCGTGTTCAGGGCGCAGCTTCTCCAGCGGTTTGCTCCCAGTATTCCGCCCGTATGATCGCTGCGGACGGGGGGTTCCGCCGCCTCTCAGGAGGCTTCAACGGCCGCAGTACGCTGCTCCTGCCGTTTGGGTTCAGGAGGACTGTCTGTTAGCCCTGCCACGGGTCGTGTTCAGGGCGCAGCTTCTCCAGCGGTTTGCTCCCCGTATTCCGCCCGCGTGATCGCTGCGGACGGGGGTTCCGCCACCTCTCAGGAGGTGTGGTCGGCTGCAGAGCACCGCTCCAGCCGCTCTGAGTGGGTCGGGGGCCAGCCCCGAGGGGTTGGTTCTCCCTGTGGAGACTTTCTGTCAGTCTTAGGGCTGCCTGAGTCTCTCGGGGTCCTGCGTACTGTGAAGAAGGGTTGCGCGATTCGGTTCGCATCTTCTCCTCCCCGGCTCGACGGGGTGTGTCCCGCCCTGGCGGGACCCGTGCAAACCCTGGTCCTGGAACAGGAGTGCGCACACTCCTGGGGAAAGGGGCCATCGAGGTGGTTCCCTCTCAGTTTGCGAGTCAGGCTGCTACGCCCGTGCTTCGTTGTTCAAGAAGGACGGTGGGTTGCGTCCCATTCTGGATCTCTGCTACTTGAACCACTCACTTTTGGGGCTCGGGTTCAGGTTTCTCGTTTAGAGAGGTCGTGTCTCAGGTCATGTCCAAGGACTGATTTGTCATCGCTAGATCTGGAGGTTGCATGCTCCCATGCAGCCGTCCTTCACCGCGCACGGAGGTTCCTGAGGTTGCTTTGGTGAGCTTACCAATATCGGTCCTTCCGTGCGGCCTAGCGCCCTCACCCCGTGCCTTCACAGAGTGCGTGAACGCAGCACTGACCCCGCTGCGGCTTCAGGGCATCCGCGTTCTGTATTATATCAGCGATTGGTTGATGGTGGCTCGTTAGACCACCTGGCGGTTTGGCATTGAGGTGCTGTTCCCGCCTGCATGAAGGTACTGGGGTTCGGACTGGGACGCCGGGTTGTGTGTACTTTCCCAGCGCGGAGGGCCACTTTCTCGGCGTGGTGTGGGACTCGGCCGAGTTGCGGGCACGGTTGTCTCCCGCCCGGTTTGTAGTCATCCTCACTGCAGTCAGGAGGGTAGGGGCAGGCCGCCTGGTCACTGTGAGGCAGTTCCAGAGGCTGCTGGGTCTCATGTCGGCAGTGTCCGCATGTGGCCCCTCCAGTGGTGGCTCCGGGGCAGTAGGTTCTCCCCTGAGAGTCTGTGTCATCACATCAAGGTCTTACGGTGTGCCCACGAGCCTTGGTTGCATGGTAGAACCTTACGTTCTGTCCCGAGGCCCCGTTTTAGGGACTCCTTGTCGTCGCGTAACGCTAACGACGGGCGCTTCCATCACGGGGTGGGGAGCGGTCATGAGTGGCCACTCCTCTCAGGGTCTGTGGGCGGCCCGCGTCTCTTGTGGCACATAGGTTGCGGGAGGTGCTGGCAGTGTTGTTGGGTTACAACTCTTTCTCCCAGTCCTTAGAGATCGCTATGTGTTGGTCCGCTCGGACAATGCTGCGGTGGTCTCGCACATCGCCCACCGGGGACCTCCGGTCTCGCCCTTGCGAGCAACGGGCGCAGGGGGTCCTCTTGTGGTCCCGGGACGAACTCCTCTCATTTAGAGCCGGTTACATCCCGGGCGGTTGGATGCCTGAGCAGGCGCCCTGTCGAGACAGTGGCTGCCGTGGGGCGGTCTTGGCGAGGCTACGCCTGTCGCCTTTCCCGATTGCGCTGCTCTCGGGAGTTCTGGGAAAGTTTTGCGGTAGAGTCTGTCTCCTCCGGTAGCACCTGGTTGGCGGGCGGAACCCTGGTTCACCCCCGCCCGGTGTTGTGGAGCCTGTGGCCCCTGAGGGGACACAGTTTGTAGCGGCTGTTCTCTCTACCGAGGTAGTAGAGGCCCCTCTCACTCCAGAGCTCCCTCCATGAGGAGGTCGTATGCCGCACGATGGCGACTGTTCGGCGTCACGGTGTGGGCACCATGACTTGGACCCAGATGACTGCCGGTCGGTTCAGTTCTGGTGTTTTTGCAGGTACAGTTTGCCGCAGGGTTAACCCTTCGACCCTGAGGGTTTCCGTGTTCGCTGGGTAGGTCCCATTGGTGACACGTTTCCTCCGCGGCGCCGGAGGCTGTGGCCCGGGACACGACTGGAGTGCCTGTCTGGGACTTGGCAGTTGCCTCGCCCCACCTGGAGTTGCCCCTGGCATGCCCAGAGTGTTCTTACACGGGCCAGGTGCTCCCACACGATGTGTCGTGTTACAGGCATTCTGCCCTCCTCTATTATAGCCCCGACCAGGGGTTACGAGACCGGCTGTGTCCAGTGCGAGCACTGGGTGCTTATCTCCACAGGACGAGTCCTTGAGGTGGTTGGTGCAGTTGTTCGGCTGCGAGTCCTGGTCCCCGCCCGATCGCGGTCAGGGCTCGCCCACCGGAGTGTGGCGGCCTCTGCGGCCGGGTGCACATGAGTGTCACCCGGGACGCCTGTGACGCTGCGGGTTGGTCCACCCCGCTGGCCTTTGTCAGGTTCTATGGCCTCGACCTCAGAGCCACCCCGGGCTCCTCTGTCCTACGTGCTGGTGCCGAGGCCCTCACTCTTTGGCAGGGTCTGGTCAGTGTGGCGTGATTGGACACTCGTTCCCATAGCGTTTCGGCGCAGCTCGAGTTCCTGAAGGGGCGTCTCAAGGTTCTGACGTAACCCTAGTTCCCGAGGGCAGGCGCTGCGTCTCCGTGCCACACTCCCTGCATCCGCGGCGCTTACCTTCTCTCTTTGCAGAAGCTAATGTCGCTACCACCGCACAGCCATCTTGTAGCTTCCTGGTTTACGCGACGTCGCCTGTCTATGACGTCACGGCTTGCCTATTGGCTAGATTTCACCGTGGTTCAGGCGTGGTCACGCGGGGCGTTCCCATAGCGTTTCGGCGCGGCGTCTCGTTCCTCGGGGAACTAGGGTTACGTTCGTAACCTTGAGACGAATTCCCATTTTCATCCCTCTGGTCTGCTGGAGATGTGTCCTAATAAAACAACAAATACATCATTATCAGCTGATCTCAGTTTTCTATCTTTTTTCCCTGAAAAAACACAACTAATTATATGAAAGAACGGGTTTTAAAGGTGCAAATACAGTTGTCATAAAAAACAATTCCAATTTACTCGTCCTCCATGTCGCACTCTTGTGTGTTTTAGAAGAACATCTTGAGAAAAGTGGGCAAATTTGCAAATTTTACATTGCATGCTGAGCTCTGAAACCAACGTTTTGTTTATATAGTGAGCATACACAAATGAAAGTAGACCCTTTACAGATTTAAATGATGTATTACTTTGACATTTTTGATAAAATATGACCGAGCAGTTTAAGCTCTTTTTGCTGGCATCTGAAAAAAAAGCACGTTTGGGCACCGGCGGCAATTCAGACTCCAGAGGGTTAAATAAATTAAAAACTGTAACGCAGCACAACAACCTCTTTGGGTTTGCCCTCCTTAACCGGCACTGCGTTCATGCAAACTTGCTTTAAAATAATAAGCTTGACCAATGACACTACATTTCTTAGTTATGACTTTCAAAACCAGGTCAAAAACAATTGTACATTTTATTGGCATTAAAAACTCCAACATTAGATACATTTGCATGTTGCAAACAATGTTTAATGCTCACACTGATGTTTCACAAACATTACAAACAGTTCAACATTATAAAAAATATAATAAAATAAATAAAGATGCTTACTTTAAACGCTGACGTTTGAAGAGTGGATGAAGCTGTCCTGAAGCTTGACTGATGATCAAAATGGCGCTATCATTTCATGTTCACTCCAACATCTGCATGTTATAGCGCGCCAACCACCAAGCCAACTTGTGTGCTTGTAAACTTATATGTGCATATCCAGTCAACGTTTTTTTCAAATTAAGTTGGCCAGACAATTTTTGAACCAACTTATTTCCACTTATTAAGTCAACTTTTTTGAGTTTTATTGTCCAGTTAACTAATAGATATGTAATTCAAACTTTTCGAAAGTTGGATTTTTTACAGTGAACAAGTGTGTTATATCGACGCTGGAACAGCATCCAACTACAATAACCAAAACACAGCGTGATCTACACACATGACCACCACAGACTGCAATACACACAAACACAGGGACTGTCATTCTGTTCACCAGCTAATCATAAACACCTGAACTCCATCTCCCACTCATCACACATAGAATATAAAGCTTCTCCCAACACCAGTTCCATACTGGATATGTTTTGTGTGTCATTCTAGTCATATCAGGCCTTTCTGTTCCCTTTATACAAGATGTACATCGACGTGTAAAATCTCTCTGGTGCTTCAGAAACAGTGTGTAAATAATAAAGATATGATCATTTCCTCTTCTTTAATTTACTGGTGGAATATCAGTGATGACCCTGAGGTTGTTGGAACACCATTACTATTAATACTGTACAAACCATTTATTCAGGACCAAAAGGTGAAGCAGAAATGTGACTGAGACACCATCAAACACCTTTTCACAAGAAATCAACCAAATAAACCAAATTTATCTCCTTTTCACACTTTTAATGCATAAATGCTGTAAGTGATCAGTTCCTCAACTCCCTCACTGTACATTCTATTGTACTTTCCATACAAACAAAATTACTATATTTTCCTGTTCATGTCTTTTATATGTGACAAAATCCAACCTGAATCTGTAATCTCTTATTCAGCGTTTTATTATTTCAGTGCTTCTGTTTTTAGCCACCAGATGTCGCAAGTGGGCCCTTAATCCCTAATCCCTAATCCCTAATAGCTAATCTGCGTTCCTGTGTTTAGTGTTTCCACCAGTGTCTCGTTACTGTGTGTAACTAAATTTCCCCTTTTGTGTCTGTTCTCTGATTATTGAGTTGTTTCTTGCAAATGCCTTTTTTCTGTTCAGACCTTTTTTTAAAACTCACACCTACAGTTATTTAATCCATTAGTCTTGACATTAAGGAATCTGTTATGCTTCAGGTTACCTGTTATGTCGCTGATGTGTTTTTATCAGTGGTGTGCAGTAATAAAGGAAATGTAATTTGTTTTTGTAATTTTTTATTTTATTTTTAATAAATCATATTTTTTGGATGCTTAAGTACATTTTAAGGTACAGTTAAAGTAAAAGTAAAAGTTTATTGGGACTATATATATATATATATATATATATATATATATATATATATATATATATATATATATATATGTATGTATGTATATATATATATATATATATATATATATATATATATATATATATATATATATACATACATACATATATATATATATATATATATATATATATATATATATATATATATATATATATATATTTATTTTTCATTTATATTCATTTATCATAAAATCTTCTACAATCCAGAAGGTGGCAGCAAAGTGCTTCTAAACACACCATCACTGACCTGCTGAGGTGCAGAGGGTCAGGATTCATCTCAGTCCAGAATTTACAACATGAACATGCTACAGTCATGTACAGTCATGCTACAATAAATCATTTCAATACACATACAACTTTACAGTCTCTACAAAGTGCAGGTACACAGCAACAACATGTAATCATATAGAACATCTTACTTCCTGTCTGTTTTGGGCGTTGGATCTCTCATACAATTTCATGCAACTATTCTCCTACGTTCTTTTTTTATCTGACGATGTGTTGAGCATATTACTCTTCTCATTTTTATATTTTTATATGATTTTTTCACATAAGTTTCTGCTTGTGCTTTGAATATATGTGCATACATGCTGTTTGAGTAGTTTAATGCATCTTGACTGCGTGCTGCTTTTTTATTTAATTTTTTATTTCACATCATGTTTTATCTCTGTCTCCTCGGCATGTCTGATGTCCTTTGCCTGGTGTGTGGTCCCCACTTTCTACTGGCATCGCTCATATCTGTTTTCTGAAGCGACTTATTGGTCCTCATCTTCTTCTTCTTCTTTCGGCTGCTCCCATTAGGGGTCGCCACAGCGGATCATCCGTCTCCATACCACCCTGTCCTCTACATCTGCCTCTTTCACACCAACTACCTGCATGTCTTCCCTCACCACATCCATGAACCTCCTCCTTGGCCTTCCTCTTTCCTCCTACCTGGTGGCTCCATCTTCAGCATTCTTCTACCAATATAATTCATGTCCCTTCTCTGCACATGTCCAAACCATCTCAATCTCGCCTCCCTCACCTTGTCACCAAAACATCCTACATGTGCTGTTGCTCTAATAAACTAATTTCTTATCTTATCCATCCTCGTCACTCCCAACGAAAACCTTAACATCCTCAGCTCTGCTACCTCCAGCTCTGCCTCCTGCCTTTTACTCAATGCCACTGTCTCTAATCCATACAACATCGCAGGTCTCACCACAGTCCTATAAACTTTCCCTTTCATTCTTGCAGATACCCTACTATCACAAATCACTCCTGTCACTCTTCTCCACCACTCCACCCTGCCTGCACTCTTTTCTTTACTTCTCTAACACACTCTCCATTACTTTGCACTGTTGACCCCAGGTACCTGAACTCCTCCACCTTCTCCACCTCTTCTCCCTGCAACTGCACCCTCCACTGCCCTCCCTCTCATTCACACACATGTACTCTGTCTTACTCCTACTGACTTTCATTCCCCTTCTCTCCAGCGCATATCTCCACCTCTCCAGGCTCTTCTCAACCTGCTCTCTACTCTCACCACAAATCACAATATCATCTGCAAACATCATAGTCCAGGAGACTCCTGTCTGACCTCGTCCGTCAACCTGTCCATCACCACTGCAAACAGGAAAGGGCTCAGGGCCGATCCTTGATGCAGTCAACCTTCACTCTGAACCAGTCTGTCGTACCTACTGCACACTTCACTGCCGTCACACTGTCCTCATACATGTCCTGCACCACCCTTACATACTTCTCTGACACACCTGACTTCCTCATACAATACCACAACTCCTCTCTTGGCACTCTGTCGTCGCTTTCTCTAAATCCACAAATACACAATGCAATTCCTTCTGTCCTTCTCTATACTTCTCCATCAACATCCTCAAAGCAAATAAGGCATCTGTGGTGCTCTTCCTCGGCATGAAACCATACTGTTGCTCACAGATGGTCACCTCTTCTCTCAGCCTGGCTCCCACTACTCTTTCCCATAACTTCATGGTGTGACTGATCAACTGAATTCCCCTGTAGTTACTGCAGGTCTGCACATCTCCCTTATGCTTAAAGATCGGTACCAGCACACTCCTTCTCCATTCCTCAGGCATCCTCTCCCTTCCAGAATCCTGTTAAACAATCTGGTTAAAAACTCCACAGCCATCTGTCCTAAACATCAACTCCACATCCTCCAACCTTCTCTCTCTGTGATTTTCCTCATTCATCAGCTGCTCAAAATACTCCCTCCACCTTCTCAACACACTCTCCTCACTAGTCAACACATTTCCTCTCCATCCTTTATTGCTCTAATGTGGCTCTAATGTGGCTTTCGCCACATCCCTTTTTACCTGCTGCCGCATCTCCTTGTACTCCTGCATACTTTTCTCATCACTCTGTCGATCCCACTTTTGTTTTGCCAATCTCTTTCCCCTAATGCTCTCCTGCACTTCCTCATTCCACCACCACGTCTCCTTGTCTTGCTTTCTATTTCCAGATGTCACACCAAGTACTTTTCTAGCTGCCTCCTCATCACTCCTGCAGTAGTTCCCCAATCATCCGGCACCTCTTCACCACCACCGAGCCCCTGTCTGACCTCTTCCCTGAACCTCACACTACACTCTTCCTCCTTCAGTTTCCACCATCTTATTATTCTTTCAATCCTTACATTCCTCCTCTTCTTCTTCGCCTCCAAAACCATCCTACAGACCACCATCCGATGCTGTCTAGCTACACTGTCCCCGCCAACACCTTACAGTCTCCAATCTCCTTCAGGTTGCATCTCCTGCATAGCACATAGTCCACCTGTGTGCACCTTCCTCCACTCTTATCGTCACCCTATGATCCTCCTTCTTCT
Source organism: Silurus meridionalis (assembly GCF_014805685.1). Lineage (NCBI taxonomy): Eukaryota > Metazoa > Chordata > Actinopteri > Siluriformes > Siluridae > Silurus > Silurus meridionalis. The sequence goes on from NC_060901.1 coordinate 35,878, forward strand.
TAAAATACGTGTTCACCACTGCCATTTCCATCCTTTTAGCAAAATCTACCACCATCTGCCCTTCCACATTCCTCTCCTTAAAACCATACCTACCCATCACCTCCTCATCACCTCTGTTCCTTCACCTACATGCCCATTAAAGTCTGCCCCAATCACCAATCGTTCTTTCCTAGGTACACCATCTACCACGTCATCTAATTCACTCCAGAATCTTTCCTTTTCCTCCATCTCACAGCCAACTTGTGGAGCATAGGCACTGATGACATTTATCATCATCCTTCAACTTCCACCTTCACGATCATCACCCTATCAGAAACTCTCTTCACCTCCACTACACTCTTACTGTACTCTTCCTTCAGAATCACCCCTACACCATTTCTCTTCCCATCCACACCATGATAAAACAGTTTAAATCCACCTCCAATGTTCCTAGCCTTACTCCCTTTCCACTTGGTCTCCTGAACACACAACATATATACCTTTCTCCTCTCCATCATATCAGCTATCTCTCTCCCTTTACCCGTCATAGTACCAACATTTAAAGTACCAACCCGAACCTCTACTCTCCTACACTGCTCCTTTTCCTGCCGTCTCTGTAGACGTCTTCCTCCTCTCCTTCTCCTCCTTCGGCCAACAGTAGCCCAATTTCCACCGGTACCCTGTCGGCTAACGATACCTGTGGCGGTCGTTGTTAACCCGGGCCTCGACCGATCCGGTATGAAATTCTCCTCTGTGATCCGCATATTTGATTTGGCTCATGTACTGCGTGCCGATTTCAGCCGAACAACCAATTTCCTGTTACTGTGCGTCTTTTTTAATCCGCTGGTGTATAAAGTCCTGACTCTCACTCTTTACAAAGATAAGATTCAGCAGGCAGAAGCAGTAAGAAGTTTGGGGTTAATGTGGATGAGACAGAGGGAGTCAGTGATGAGAACATGACTGAGAACAGACACATTCCTGATCATCATCATCTTTTCTCTGCTTGTGTTCTATATGTGGATCTTCAGCCTGGATACATTCATTAGATAACAACATTTTTAATTAGTTTTGTATTAATATATATATTTGGCTGTCAAAATTTAAATTCTTTTAAACGGCACTAAATGTTATTAACACGCTCAGTTCAGTGCTCATTTCTGTTTTTACCATTTTTATAAAAAAAAATGTAAATACATAAATAACTAAATATAAAAGAGGCGAAATTAAAACCTCCAGCAAAACATACACTTATTCACAACATCCCTTTTTTACTTAGATAAACAATAAATAAATAAACTGCAGATAAAAATATTTTTAATCAGTAAACTTTTGTTTTGTTTCTGCACCAAGTCTCAAATCAAACACCAAATCCACCATGTTTTACACAATTTACCCTCTGGGTGGCGTTTTGTGGGTTTTTCCCTCATAACAGCGAAACGAACTTAAATTACTGTCTTTATTGATCGTACAGATAAAAACAATACATCATTCAAATCTGTAAAATGTCTACAGGGAGTGCAGAATTATTAGGCAAATGAGTATTTTGACCACATCATCCTCGTTATGCATGTTGTCTTACTCCAAGCTGTATAGGCTGGAAAGCCTACTACCAATTAAGCATATTAGGTGATGTGCATCTCTGTAATGAGAAGGGGTGTGGTCTAATGACATCAACACCCTATATCAGGTGTGCATAATTATTAGGCAACTTCCTTTCCTTTGGCAAAATGGGTCAAAAGAAGGACTTGACAGGCTCAGAAAAGTCAAAAATAGTGAGATATATTGCAGAGGGATGCAGCAGTCTTAAAATAGCCAAGCTTCTGAAGCGTGATCATCGAACAATCAAGCGTTTCATTCAAAATAGTCAACAGGGTCGCAAGAAGCGTGTGGAAAAACCAAGGCGCAAAATAACTGCCCGTGAACTGAGAAAAGTCAAGCGTGCAGCTGCCAAGATGCCACTTGCCACCAGTTTGGCCATATTTCAGAGCTGCAACATCACTGGAGTGCCCAAAAGCACAAGGTGTGCAATACTCAGAGACATGGCCAAGGTAAGAAAGGCAGAAAGTCGACCACCACTGAACAAGACACACAAGCTGAAACGTCAAGACTGGGCCAAGAAATATCTCAAGACTGATTTTTCTAAGGTTTTATGGACTGATGAAATGAGAGTGAGTCTTGATGGGCCAGATGGATGGGCCCGTGGCTGGATTGGTAAAGGGCAGAGAGCTCCAGTCCGACTCAGGCGCCAGCAAGGTGGAGGTGGAGTACTGGTTTGGGCTGGTATCATCAAAGATGAGCTTGTGGGGCCTTTTCGGGTTGAGGATGGAGTCAAGCTGAACTCCCAGTCCTACTGCCAGTTTCTGGAAGACACCTTCTTCAAGCAGTGGTACAGGAAGAAGTCTGCATCCTTCAAGAAAACATGATTTTCATGCAGGACAATGCTCCATCACACACGTCCAAGTACTCCACAGCGTGGCTGGCAAGAAAGGGTATAAAAGAAGAAAATCTAATGATATGGCCTCCTTGTTCACCTGATCTGAACCCCATTGAGAACCTGTGGTCCATCATCAAATGTGCGATTTACAAGGAGGAAAACAGTACACCTCTCTGAACAGTGTCTGGGAGGCTGTGGTTGCTGCTGCACGCAATGTTGATGGTGAACAGATCAAAACACTGACAGAATCCATGGATGGCAGGCTTTTGAGTGTCCTTGCAAAGAAAGGTGGCTATATTGGTCACTGATTTGTTTTGTTTGGTTTTGAATGTCAGAAATGTATATTTGTGAATGTTGAGATGTTATATTGGTTTCACTGGTAAAAATAAATAATTGAAATGGGTATGAATTTGTTTTTTGTTAAGTTGCCTAATAATTATGCACAGTAATAGTCACCTGCACACACAGATATCCCCCTAAAATAGCTAAAACTAAAAACTACTTCCAAAAATATTCAGCTTTGATATTAATGAGTTTTTTGTGTTCATTGAGAACATGGTTGTTGTTCAAATTAAATCCTCAAATAAAATTAATCCTCAAAAATACAACTTGCCTAATAATTCTGCACTCCCTGTATAATTATATATAAATAAAAGCTTCTTGACTTGAAGAGGTGCACTTTCTCCGGTGTCACCTCATTAACTGTCCGTGTGGAAACATAGCAAAGGCTCTTAAAGATGTCCACACGTCTCTGCACTGTTATAGCTTTTATATTTAATCACTGTACACATGCTTCCATACATATCACATGCTGTAAATATGATACATATTTATCTGCACTTTTGCACGATTGCTACTTTTTGCACTTCTGGTAGATGCCAAACTGCATTTCGTTGCTGTACCTGTACTATGCAATGACAATAAATTTCTATCCATCCATCCATCCATCCATCCATCCATCCATCCATCCATCCATCCATCCATCCATCCATCCATCCATCCATCCATCCATCCATCCATCTATCTATCTATCTATCTATCTAATATTAATATGATGTGAGGTCCAGTTAACAGCTAAAACAGGTACTTTTTACTGAAGTACATGTCTGAGCCAAGACTTTTTTACTTTCACTTAAGTAAAAAGGTATAATCAGTACTTCAACTTTTACCCGAGTATTTTATAACATGAGGATCTGT
>NC_060901.1:46987-52381 GCF_014805685.1 Silurus meridionalis
GATGAATCACCATCGTTATCAGACACCACGTTCTCAGCTTCACCTTTCCCCTTTTTCTTTTGTTTATTTGTTTTCTTTTGGTGGGGACATGAAAACTGGTTCTGTCTCTGGATCGGTCTCACAGTTGTTATCTATTTCATCAATATTCATTGCAACATCTGTAGGTACAGAAATGTCTCCAGCTGTGTCTGCAGGTTCTTCTAATGCAGGTTTATCTGCAGTGTCAGTGGTTGCTGGAGCGCTGCACACACCGCCTCGGCTGCAGCCACGGGACTTTGTTGGTCGCGGTTTCAGCCGGCGGTGCGGCGGCTTTTCAAGCGAGCACCGGTGATGTCAGACTCATGATATCCAGCATCAGTGTGGTTTTGATTCAGGGTCTCAGGGCATGCACGCACAAGGTGGCTCATTTTTCCACAGCTAAAGCACTGCATGCTCGTTTCAGATAAACAGTGTAATCAAATTCATCAACTCTGATATTGAAGGAGAAATCCAGGATATCTGCATTGTTTTTCAGAACCATGTAAACCTGTCTTCGAAAGACACAATGTGTTTTAATAGCAGTGAGTTGCAACAGAGTGCTACATTTTCCTGCTAGAACACACTCTACCCTCACTTTACCCAACACCTACTACATCTCTTACTGCTAGAACACCTCCTCTACCCTCACTTTACAACACCTACTACATCTCTACTGCTAGAACACTCCTCTACCTCACTTTACACCTACTACATCTCTACTGCTAGAACACACTCCTCTACCCTCACTTTACACAACACCTTCTACATCTCCTACTGCTAGAACACACTCCTCTACCCTCACTTTACACACCTACTACATCTCCTACTGCTAGAACACACTCCTCTACCCTCACTTTACACAACACCACTACATCTCCTACTGCTAGAACACACACATCTCCTACTGCTAGAACACACTCCTCTACCCTCACTTTACCCAACACCTACTACATCTCCTACTGCTAGAACACACTCCTCTACCCTCACTTTACACAACACCTTCTACATCTCTTACTGCTAGAACACACTCCTCTACCCTCACTTTACACACCTACTACATCTCCTACTGCTAGAACACACTCCTCTACCCTCACTTTACACACACCTACTACATCTCCTACTGCTAGAACACACTCCTCTACCCTCACTTTACACACCTACTACATCTCCTACTGCTAGAACACTCCTCTACCCTCACTTTACACAACACCTTCTACATCTCTACTGCTAGAACACACCTCTACCCTCACTTTACACAACACCTACTACATCTCCTACTGCTAGAACACACTCCTCTACCCTCACTTTACACAACACCTTCTACATCTCCTACTGCTAGAACACACTCCTCTACCCTCACTTTACACACACCTACTACATCTCCTACTGCTAGAACACACTCCTCTACCCTCACTTTACACAACACCTACTACATCTCCTACTGCTAGAACACACCTCTACCCTCACTTTACAACACCTACTACATCTCCTACTGCTAGAACACACTCCTCTACCCTCACTTTACCCAACACCTACTACATCTCCTACTGCTAGAACACACTCCTCTACCCTCACTTTACCCAACACCTACTACATCTCCTACTGCTAGAACACACTCCTCTACCCTCACTTTACCCAACACCTACTACATCTCCTACTGCTAGAACACACTCCTCTACCCTCACTTTACACAACACCTTCTACATCTCTTACTGCTAGAACACACTCCTCTACCCTCACTTTACACACCTACTACATCTCCTACTGCTAGAACACACCTCTACCCTCACTTTACCCAACACCTACTACATCTCCTACTGCTAGAACACACTCCTCTACCCTCACTTTACACACCTACTACATCTCCTACTGCTAGAACACTCCTCTACCCTCACTTTACACACACCTACTACATCTCCTGCTAGAACACACTCCTCTACCCTCACTTTACACAACACCTACTACATCTCCTACTGCTAGAACACACCTCTACCCTCACTTTACACAACACCTACTACATCTCCTACTGCTAGAACACACTCCTCACCCTCACTTTACACACCTACTACATCTCCTACTGCTAGAACACACTCCTCTACCCTCACTTTACACAACACCTACTACATCTCCTACTGCTAGAACACACCTCTACCCTCACTTTACACAACACCTACTACATCTCCTACTGCTAGAACACACTCCTCTACCCTCACTTTACCCAACACCTACTACATCTCCTACTGCTAGAACACACCTCTACCCTCACTTTACACAACACCTTCTACATCTCCTACTGCTAGAACACACCTCTACCCTCACTTTACACACCTACTACATCTCCTACTGCTAGAACACACTCCTCTACCCTCACTTTACACAACACCTACATCTCCTACTGCTAGAACACACTCCTCTACCCTCACTTTACCCAACACCTACTACATCTCCTACTGCTAGAACACACTCCTCTACCCTCACTTTACCCAACACCTACTACATCTCCTACTGCTAGAACACACCTCTACCTCACTTTACACAACACCTTCTACATCTCCTACTGCTAGAACACACCTCTACCCTCACTTTACAACACCTACATCTCCTACTGCTAGAACACTCCTCTACCCTCACTTTACACAACACCTACATCTCCTACTGCTAGAACACACCTCTACCCTCACTTTACACACCTACTACATCTCCTACTGCTAGAACACACTCTACCCTCACTTTACCCAACACCTACTACATCTCCTACTGCTAGAACACACCTCTACCCTCACTTTACACAACACCTTCTACATCTCCTACTGCTAGAACACACACCTCTACCCTCACTTTACAACACCTACTACATCTCCTACTGCTAGAACACACCTCTACCCTCACTTTACACACCTACTACATCTCCTACTGCTAGAACACACTCTACCCTCACTTTACCCAACACCTACTACATCTCCTACTGCTAGAACACACCTCCTCTACCCTCACTTTACCCAACACCTACTACATCTCCTACTGCTAGAACACACCTCTACCCTCACTTTACACAACACCTTCTACATCTCCTACTGCTAGAACACACACCTCTACCCTCACTTTACAACACCTACTACATCTCCTACTGCTAGAACACACCTCTACCCTCACTTTACACACCTACTACATCTCCTACTGCTAGAACACACTCTACCCTCACTTTACCCAACACCTACTACATCTCCTACTGCTAGAACACACCTCCTCTACCCTCACTTTACACAACACCTACTACATCTCCTACTGCTAGAACACACCTCTACCCTCACTTTACCCAACACCTACTACATCTCCTACTGCTAGAACACACTCCTCTACCCTCACTTTACCCAACACCTACTACATCTCCTACTGCTAGAACACACTCCTCTACCCTCACTTTACACAACACCTTCTACATCTCTACTGCTAGAACACACACCTCTACCCTCACTTTACACAACACCTACTACATCTCCTACTGCTAGAACACACCTCTACCCTCACTTTACACACACCTACTACATCTCCTACTGCTAGAACACACTCCTCTACCCTCACTTTACACAACACCTACTACATCTCCTACTGCTAGAACACACCTCTACCCTCACTTTACAACACCTACTACATCTCCTACTGCTAGAACACACTCCTCTACCCTCACTTTACCCAACACCTACTACATCTCCTACTGCTAGAACACACTCCTCTACCCTCACTTTACAACACCTACTACATCTCCTACTGCTAGAACACACCTCTACCCTCACTTTACACACACCTACTACATCTCCTACTGCTAGAACACACTCCTCTACCCTCACTTTACCCAACACCTACTACATCTCCTACTGCTAGAACACACTCCTCTACCCTCACTTTACACACACCTACTACATCTCCTACTGCTAGAACACACCTCTACCCTCACTTTACACAACACCTACTACATCTCCTACTGCTAGAACACACTCTACCCTCACTTTACACAACACCTACTACATCTCCTACTGCTAGAACACACTCCTCTACCCTCACTTTACACACCTACTACATCTCCTACTGCTAGAACACACTCCTCTACCCTCACTTTACCCAACACCTACTACATCTCCTACTGCTAGAACACACTCCTCTACCCTCACTTTACACAACACCCACTACATCTCCTACTGCTAGAACACACTCCTCTACCTCACTTTACACAACACCTACTACATCTCCTACTGCTAGAACACACTCTACCCTCACTTTACACAACACCTACTACATCTCCTACTGCTAGAACACACCTCTACCTCACTTTACACACCTACTACATCTCCTACTGCTAGAACACACTCCTCTACCCTCACTTTACACAACACCTACTACATCTCCTACTGCTAGAACACACTCTACCCTCACTTTACACACCTACTACATCTCCTACTGCTAGAACACACTCCTCTACCCTCACTTTACACACCTACTACATCTCCTACTGCTAGAACACACCTCTACCTCACTTTACACAACACCTACATCTCCTACTGCTAGAACACTCCTCTACCCTCACTTTACAACACCTACTACATCTCCTACTGCTAGAGCTCACTCCTCTACCCTCACTTTACCCAACACCTACTACTGCTAGAACACACTCCTCTACCCTCACTTTACCCAACACCTACATCTCCTACTGCTAGAACACACTCTACCCTCACTTTACACACCTACTACATCTCCTACTGCTAGAACACACTCCTCTACCCTCACTTTACACACCTACTACATCTCCTACTGCTAAAGCACACCTCTACCCTCACTTTACCCAACACCTACTACATCTCCTACTGCTAGAACACACCTCTACCCTCACTTTACCCAACACCTACATCTCCTACTGCTAGAGCACACCTCTACCCTCACTTTACACAACACCTACTACATCTCCTACTGCTAGAACACACCTCTACCCTCACTTTACCCAACACCTACTACATCTCCTACTGCTAGAGCACACTCTCTACCCTCACTTTACCCAACACCTACTACATCTCCTACTGCTAGAACACACTCCTCTACCCTCACTTTACAACACCTACTACATCTCCTACTGCTAGAACACACCTCTACCCTCACTTTACACAACACCTACTACATCTCCTACTGCTAGAACACACTCCTCTACCCTCACTTTACCCAACACCTACATCTCCTACTGCTAGAACACACTCCTCTACCTCACTTTACACAACACCTACTACATCTCCTACTGCTAGAGCACACACCTCACCCTCACTTTACACAACACCTACTACATCTCCTACTGCTAGAACACTCCTCTACCTCACTTTACCCAACACCTAC
>NC_060901.1:52481-59981 GCF_014805685.1 Silurus meridionalis
TGTAAAACAACAGGCCTTTTGTTGTCAATTGAAAAAAGGTAAATTTCTAAATACAGACATTTGACTGTAAAAAAACTTTTTATTTTAACATTGCAGTGGCTTCCACTGTGTTATAACACCTCTAACAGTTTACTGTGGAATATTTAGTAGTGAGGAAATTTCCTGACTGAACTTATGGCACAGGTGGCATCCTGTCACGGTACCACGCTGGAATGTGTTGAAAAAAGCAGCCCCTAAACATACATGTAACAGTTTCATTATTCTTTAGATGAATGCCAACGTAAATAAAAGAATCTCTCTGTATGATCACAACAAGCACAATGTAGACAGTTCCAGTAACTCCTGAGAGGTTTTTTGGGATGGACTCTACTCAAATGAATGTGCAAAGCATTCCATGTCTTAAAGGAACACAGACAATCTGTGCGTAGGCGAGGGTAGCATTGCCTGTGACGGTGCTCTAATCTAATATGTTTTAGTAGCTCATATCTATATATAAGTTGAACTATCAATAGAAAATATAGCAATAAAAAAGTGTAGAAATATAGCTAAAATAGAAATAGGTGATGTTTACCTGTATTTATTTGAATATAGACTCCTCAGTCCTCAGTGGTAGATTAAACTGGATTAGAGGACAAAATGAACTGATGAATGTAAATATGAAGAGAATGTTATTTAAGAAATAAAGATTCAAGTATTAAAAGATGGTTCTTTTCAAGGGAGGGAAACTCACATTAGTGTTTGATGATTGTATCTGTCTTTTCCTTTCAGAGTGGTGTGACATGTGCTAAAAGAAAGCAGTACATCAGTTTATAAAACCTCAGTTTATAAAAACGTCAGATCCAGTGTTATGCGCTAAAATGCTCCTTTTGATGTTCCTGGTTCTTCTGGCTGAAATGAAATTATAGAAGAGAATCTCCACAGGACAGTGTTTTCATAAAGATGTAGAAAATGGTGGACAGGAAGATTGTAATATTGTACCTGTTGTGGTGGAGATTGTTGTTGATTTGGTTGTAGAAGTGGTGGATGCAGATACGTCTGTAACAGAAATCCATTTAAAATTGTATGTTTTAACCCTGGGAGAAAAGTGTAATGAGTGGAGACAGAATGCTGAAAAGTTAGCACACCCCTCTGACCTTCACAGGTGACTCCAGCATGAGAGCAGTCAGTGTGTTTCTTCAGGGAATGATGACAGTCCCACAGGTGAATCTCATCCCCTCGACACTTCACTCTGTTCAGCCAGACAGTCCCTTTACCAGGACCAAACCTATCAGCACTCAGCGCCGACCCACAGCCCAGCTGTCTGCACACCACCTGAGCGTTACTGATGTTCCACTGATCATCACAAACGGAGCCCCATGTAGCGTTATGATACACCTCCAACCTCCCAGAGCAGCTTCCCTTTCCTCCACTCAGCCTGAGAGACCAGTGTTCTACATCACACACATCACACATGAGGAAACACACCAACGCTGAATAACATCTCCAGTCACACACCTCACTACAACACCATGAAGATAAAACCTTACATTTACTGAAGATGCTGAAATGTCTCCTTTGATGTGTAATAAATAAATAAATTAATGAACTGATGAATAATAAAAGAATTTGAAGCAGGAAAATCAGCTTTGGGTTCGGTTCATTGAAATAATCTCTGTTAGTTAAATTTTTTTATGTAATATGAAGAAGTTCAGATGATCTCAGGATGGTTATATGAGGAAGTAATTTTTTATAAATTATTTTATAAACACATTAGAAAATATCTTCTGTCACTAACAAATACAAATAAATAACAAATAGCTTTTCTTTATAGATCTTTACTTGATCAATGTTTCTAATAGGGAAATGAGGAGCAATGTTCTTGTGTACCTTGTGGACCACCTGTGCAGGTAATTTGTGCCACCTCATCACTATTATCACATCTGTTCTGTCCCCAGGGTGAAGATGGACACTGCCACAGATTAGAGTCGTGTTTCCTACACTTCAGATAATCCAGCCAGTTAGGAGCAGATTTTACTCGAGCTTCAGTGTTTATCAGACGTTCACCTGTTCCACAGTTTAGCTCTTGACACACCATGTTTACTGTTTCATTATCCATCTGATTGTGACACACATTACCCCAGGTTCCATTGTAGAACACTTCCAGATTCCCCTTACAGCCCTCCGTGAGTCGGATCTCTTTAAACTCTGGTGGGAGAAGGATGATTTATACACTTCTACATATTTAATATATTTAACAGGTTTATTCTCAGTCATCACACTGATTTTGGAAGGTGAGAAGATGCCTGAGGAATGGAGAAGGAGAGTGCTGGTACCGAACTTTAAGCATAAAGGAGATGTGCAGACCTGCAGTAACTACAGGGGAATTAAGTTGATCAGTCACACCATGAAGTTATGGGAAAGAGTAGTGGAAGCCAGGCTGAGAGAAGAGGTGACCATCTGTGAGCAACAGTATGGTTTCATGCCGAGGAAGAGCACCACAGACGCATTTTTTGCTTTAAGGATGTTGATGGAGAAGTATAGAGAAGGACAGAAGGAATTGCATTGTGTATTTGTGGATTTAGAGAAAGCGTATGACAGAGTGCCAAGAGAGGAGTTGTGTTATTGTATGAGGAAGTCAGGTGTGTCAGAGAAGTATGTGAGGGTGGTGCAGGACATGTATGAGGACAGTGTGACGGCAGTGAAGTGTGCAGTAGGTACGACAGACTGGTTCAGTGTGAAGGTTGGACTGCATTAAGGATCGGCACTGAGTCCTTTCCTGTTTGCAGTGTTGATGGACAGGTTGACGGACGAGGTCAGACAGGAGTCTCCCTGGACTATGATGTTTGGATGATATTGTGATTTGTGGTGAGTATGGAGCAGGTTGAGAAGAGCCTGGAGAGGTGGAGGTACACGCTGGAGAGAAGGGGAATGAAACACAGTAGAAGTAAGACAGAGTACATGTGTGTAAATGAGATGGAGGGCAGTGGAGTGGTGTGGTTGCAGGGAGAAGAGCTGGAGAATGTGGAGGAGTTCAGGTACCTGGGGTCAACAGTGCAAAGTAATGGAGAGTGTGTTAGAGTAGTAAAGAAAAGAGTGCAGGCAGGGTGGAGTGGGTGGAGAAGAGTCAAATGAGTGATTTGTGATAGTAGGGTATCTGCAAGAATGAAAGGGAAAGTTTATAGGACTGTGGTGAGACCTGCAATAGTGTATGGATTAGAGACAGTAGCATTGAGTAAAAGACAGGAAGTGGAGCTGGAGGTAGCAGAGCTGAAGATGTTAAGGTTTTTCGTTGGGAGTGACGAGGATGGACAAGATTAGAAATGAGTTTATTAGAGGACAGCGCATGTAGGACATTTTGGAGACAAGGTGAGGGAGGCGAGATTGAGATGGTTTGGACATGTGCAGAGGAGGGGCATGAATTATATTGGTAGAAGAATGCTGAGGATGGAGCCACCAGGTAGGAGGAAAAGAGGAAGGCCAAGGAGGAGGTTCATGGATGTGGTGAGGGAAGACATGCAGGTAGTTGGTGTGAAAGAGGCAGATGTAGAGGATAGGGTGGTGTGGAGACGGATGATCCGCTGTGGCGACCCCTAATGGGAGCAGCCGAAAGAAGAAGAAGATTCTTAGTCATCACACTGTACCTGAGCACACGACTCCTACGTCCTCCTGGTGTCCACATTCACCCTCTTCACATAGCTGAAATCTGCAGTTCCACAGGGACGTCTCATTCCCCTCACACTCCACCTCATTCAGCCATATGGACCCAGTTCCAGGACCAAACCAGGCTGGTGTGTGGGTACTGAGGGCCCGTCCACACTGCAGCTGTTTGCACACCACATCTGCATCCTCAATACCCCAAGAGTCATCACACACTGTTCCCCATGAACCACTGTGGAAAACCTCCAGCCTTCCTGCACAGTCTCCTCCAGAACCTACCAGTCTGATAGAGCTGGGGCCTGGAATACACACACACACACACACACACACACACACACACACACACAAACAAACAAACATACACACACACACACACACACACATACACACACACACACACACACACACACACAGATGCAAGTATGTGGTAAAATGTATGAGTAAACTGTTTTATTTCATCAGCAAAACAGATTCAACATCAAGAAATACAAAAAATATGTAATATTAAATTTATAATGTTTACCAAGTCACCATACAGATCCTTTTGGCTTTTTAAAAATATTATGCAGAGGCAAACCTTATGTTTGTGTGTGTGTGTGTGTGTGTGTGTGTGTGTGTGTGTGTGTGTGTGTGTGTGTGTGAAAACACAACTTAATATGGATCTTACGGTGGCCGAGAAGTGCAAAACACATTAACAAATCCGAAAAACACAACGACAAGCCAGACAAACCGGAAAAGGTTGGTATAGTTTGCGAATGGAAACTTACAGATGATTGGACAAGACACCTGCCAGTCAAGATATACAGGTGAGTGACAGGTGTCTCGTCCAATTATCTGTAAGTTTCAAATTCTCGTCTCAGTTTTATTTATATTGAAATTCTGGTTAATTAAAATTCCTCACAGGTTTTATATCATTGCTATAAAGATGACACTCATTCTTTAACTTCCCCCTACAGATTTTCTTGTTTCCAGCCAGATCTCAGATCAGGTATCTCATAATTTAATCCCAGCAAACCTGAACTGCAGTTTTATCTACATGATGATCTCAATAAATGACTCTCTGATTTGGAGACTGAACACAACTTTGCACTTTATCTTCCTCTGAGGGATATTTGACCTCTACAACTCATCCAGAATGCAGCTGCATGATTTGATTTTAACCTCCTGAGGTTCTCCCACCCCATTGCTATGTTCCTCTACTGGTATCCTGCAGCTCCTGCATTAACACTGATGTTTGCCTACAAAGAGAAAACCAGAGCAGCACTGCTCTACCTCACAGCTCTTATCTCAACCTGCACTGCACCATGATCATGCAATCAGTTGGGAAGTGGGAAATCAGTCAATAAGATGTGTGTCTTCTGATCAGAAGGTCGTGGGTTCTAATCCCAGCACCACCAAACTGCCACTGCTGGGCCCTTAAGCAAGGCCCTCAACCCTCAAGTGCTCAGCTGTATAAGTGAGATGACTGTAATCACTCTGGATGAGAGCAGTAATGTAAATGCAGTAAATGTACAGTTGTGTTCAAAATTATTCAACCCCCAATGCTGTAAATGGTTTTAGGGAATTTAGTGTACATTTGTAATTGTATTCAGAATGAAATCCTACAAGGACTTCTTAAAGAACCATATGCAACTAAAATGACATCAATTAGTTTTGTAATACAGTAGTAAATGTTTCTTTTGTGAATTCTTCATTGACATAATTATTCAACCCCTTAAAGACTACCACTCTGAAGAACAGAGGTTCAATGAAGTGTTTTCAATCAGGTATTGAAAACACCTGTGGATATCAGGAGCAGCAATAAAGCCTAATAAGCACCAATTAGGCAGCTTTAAAATGACTGTGATACTCAGCTCCTTCTAGACACTTACTGGTGTGGTTACAAACATGGTGAGGTCAAGAGAATGGTCCAGGAAGACAAGAGAACAGGTGATTACTCTTTACAGGAAGGGCAATGGCTATAAGAAGATTGCAAAGATGTTAAACATACCAAGAGACACCATAGGAAGCATCATTCGCAAATTCAAGGCAAAGGGCACTGTTGAAACGCTACCTGGTCGTGGCAGAAAGAAGATGCTGACTTCGACTGCTGTGCGCTACCTGAAGCGTAGAGTGGAGAAAAGTCCCGATGTGACTGCTGAGGAACTGAGAAAGATTTGTCAGATGTGGGTACTGAAGTTTCTGCTCAGACAATACGGCACACCCTGCGTAATGAAGGCCTCCATGCCAGAACTCCCAGGCGCGCCCCCTTGCTGTCCCCAAAGAATAAGAAGAGTCGACTGCAGTATGCCAAAAGTCATGTGGACAAACCACAGAAGTTTTGGGATAGTGTTCTGTGGACTGATGAAACAAAATTAGAACTGTTTGGGCCCATGGATCAACGCTATGTTTGGAGGAAGAAGAACAAGGCCTATGAAGAAAAGAACACCTTGCCTACTGTGAAGCATGGCGGGGGGTCAATCATGCTTTGGGGCTGTTTTGCTTCTGCAGGTACTGGGAAGCTTCAGCGTGTGCAAGGTACTGGATGACAATGTGATGCAGTCCGTCACAAACCTGAGGCTTGGAAGACGTTGGACCTTTCAACAGGACAATGATCCCAAGCATACCTCCAAGTCCACTAGAGCATGGTTGCAGATTAAAGGCTGGAACATTTTGAAGTGGCCATCGCAGTCACCAGACTTAAATCCGATTGAGAACCTCTGGTGGGACTTAAGAAAGCAGTTGCAGTGCGCAAGCCTAAGAATGTGACTGAACTGGAGGCTTTTTTCCCCATGAATGGGCGAAGATACCCGAGATCGCTGCAAGACACTTGTGTCAAGCTATGCTTCACGTTTAAAAGCTGTTATAACTGTAAAAGGATGTTGTACTAAGTACTAAGATTGAATGTCACTTGGGGGTTGAATAAAACTGATAATGATGTGAGCTCAGAAAAGACATTTGTGGTTATTTCATTATAAATGTTATGTTATATTTGTCTGACCCACACATGCCTCTTTGATTTAATTGTAAGCAGGATGACTGAATGATCATAATCAATGTCAAAAAATCCCACTGATCCTAAAAGTCAGATAAATGATGGTGATCCAAAGTGATAAATGATGGTGGAATATGGAGGTCTGTGCTTGAACAAGGCTGTTTAACTACTACAGATTCACATGTCTGCAGGAACAGACTCAGGAACATAGAGGTCCATTCTGTCAAACCTCCACCTTCCACAACACCCAGAATAGAAAAACACCAACCGTGGCTGCTATGAACTTCTCCTCCACAGACACTGGAGCCAGAAACACACTGCATCTCCTCACCCAATCAACTTCTAATCATCTAACTTTATTTCTGCTTTTCTTTTTCTACACAGGGGTCACTGAAGGGGAAAAGGTGTGGAATATACAGTTTATATCATAGACGAGTGTAAAAGCACACACTTTCAGGATGGAATGACTGTATTTTACACAGTAATTACAGACAATCTGTTCTAAGGTCATGTAGAACTTCATCATGTAGAAGAACACCACAGATCACGTGTTTCTACTCAGTGTTACATCATGCCATCAGTTCAACACAAAGTTCATTCTTTTTTGAAAAAAGGGTCTTGAAGGGTCTTGTTTTTACATTTACACCACATCAGTTAACATGCTAATGTTGAAACACTGAATGCTAATGCTGCTGCTAATGAAATGGAGCAGCACATTTTATTTCCTGATGTTCTACAATTCTGTTCATTTGTAGCTGTTGTGTTTGTAGGTGGTGTTTACCTGAGCAGGTGATGTACAGATGTTCTCCAGAGGTGCAGTTGACAGCTTGTGCACTGCTGCAGTTCCCCAGATGAGCTTCACTCCCAGAGCAGCTGAAAGCCGTTACACA
>NC_060901.1:64981-97481 GCF_014805685.1 Silurus meridionalis
TCCTACAAACATTTATCTGAGACAGTGTCTGATCCTTTTCTCCTCCCCCTGTTTGAGAGACACCTGCTAAACTCAGATCTTCATTCAGACTCTATTCATACAGTCTGCATAGAAATGAGCTGCTGATCATTAAAGGCTTTTGTTCTACATGTTTGGATATTGATATTGAGTTAACATTCATATTGATGACCAGGTAGCAGACAAGCTCTTGTTCTACAGTCAGCGAGAACACAGCGCCGGCGGCGAGACCGTAAACAAAGGAGGGGGAAGCGAGGCGGCATCAGGGCTAAGCTAAGGCTAAACCCGCATCAACCATCGATTCCAAGCGTCTTCCTTGCCAATGTACGGTCTCTTGCTAATAAAATGGATGAGTTGCTGCTCCGGATATCATCACACAAACGGATTAAGGAATGTAATGTCATGATTTTCACGGAAACATGGCTCAACGACAACATTCCCAGCAGCGCCATTGAGCTCGAGGGTCGCAGTGTTTATCGGGCGGACAGGACAGCAGAGGACTCTGGTAAGCGCAGAGGTGGAGGTCTGTGCATTTATGTTAACAACTCATGGTGCACGGACTCTACTGTTACTGAAAGTCATTGCTCTGTTCATTTAGAGTATTTGATGATTAAGTGCAGACCCTTTTATTTACCGAGAGAATTCTCAGCCATTGTTGTGACTGCAGTGTACATTCCGAATCCTCAAGGAGCTATCATTGTCGCTGGAGATTTCAACCACTCCAACCTGAAATCTGTTTTACCAAAATTTCACCGCAACGTCTCCTGCTCTACTAGAGGGGACAAAACACTGGACCAGGTATACACAAACATACCTGGGGCATACACAGCCATTCCCCTCCCCCACCTGGGTCAGTCTGATCACCTCTCTTTGTTCATGCTACCCAAATACACACCACTAATCAAACGTGTGAAACCAGCTGTGAGGACAGTAAAGGTATGGCCAGAGGGAGCCATTTCTTCTCTACAACAACAGTTTCAGGATACTGACTGGAACATGTTCGCTTCACAGGCCACACTGGACTCTCACACAGACATGGACAGTTACACATCATCTGTTTTGGACCATATTAACACGTGCATTGACAATGTCACTACTTTCAAACACGTGAAATGCTTTCCTAATCAGAAGCCGTGGATGAACTCTGAAGTCCGTCTCCTGTTGAAAGCAAGAGATGCTGCCTTTAAATCTGGCAGTGCAGAGGACTACAACAGAGCCAGGGCCAACCTGAAAAGAGGCATCAGGAAAGCAAAGCTCACATTTAAACACCACATAGAAGAGCACTTCCACAACTCTGACCCCAGACGCATGTGGAAAGGCATCCAGTCAATCACGGACTACAAACCAACAGCTCAACCAACCAGCAGTGCCTTCCGGATGAACTTAATCACTTTTTTGCTCGTTTTGACCAAAGCACAGGACATTTTACACCAACCACGGACTCTGCTACTGCTTACAGCCCACTTTCAATCTCAACAACGGACGTCTATTCAGTGTTCAGCAGAGTGGATGCACGAAAAGCAGCTGGCCCGGACGGCATACCGGGACGTGTTCTCAGAGCATGCGCTGGACAACTGGCACAGGTTTTTACTGACATTTTCAACCTGTCACTGGCCCAAGCCACGGTACCAACATGCCTGAAGACCACTACTATCATACCAGTGCCTAAGCACTCAGCTGCTAAATGCCTGAATGACTTTCGCCCGGTTGCACTCACCCCCATTGCTATGAAGTGCTTTGAGAAACTGGTCCTGTATCACCTCACTGCAGGTCTACCACCTACACTGGACCCATACCAGTTTGCCTATCGCCGGAACAGGTCAACAGAGGATGCAGTTTCCATGGCTCTTCATTCTGCTCTCACCCACCTGGATAAAAGCAACACGTACATCAGAATGCTATTCATTGACTTTAGCTCTGCGTTCAATACAGTCCTCCCACTGTACTGATCACTAAGCTCAGTGAACTGGGTATCTGCACCTCCACTTGCAGATGGATTCTGGACTTTCTCACCAACAGACCTCAATCTGTCAGGTTGGGAAACCAGGTATCCTCAACCCTAATTCTGAACACTGGCATACTGCAGGGCTGTGTTCTGAGCCCACTGCTCTACACCCTGTTCACCCACGATTGTGCTCCTCTGCATAACTCCAACATCTTCATCAAGTATGCAAATGACACCACCGTGGTCGGCCAGATCGACAACAACGACGAATCGGCCTACAGGAAGAGATCCGTAATCTGGCAGCATGGTGTGCCACCAACAACCTGACTCTCAACGCCACAAAGACCAAAGAGCTCATTGTGGACTTCCGGAAATCCAACAGCAGGAGACATCTACCAGTCAACATCAATGGAACCGAGGTAAAGGGAGTCTCCAGCTTTAAGTTCCTGGGAGTTCACATCTCTGAGGATCTGTCCTGGCAGCAGAACACGTCAGCTCTGGTAAAAAAAGCACAACAACGCCTGTACTTCTTGAGAAGTCTCAAGAAATCTCATCTGTCCCCGGGGATTTTAACGAGCTTCTACCGCTGCATCATTGAGAGCATCCTGACCAACTCCATCACTGTATGGTACGGAGGCCCCACTGTGTGAACGTAGCACTGCAAAGGGTGGTCAAAACCGCCCAATGCATTACTGGCACCAACTACCTGCCATTGAACACCTTCACCACAGCAGATGTCTGCGCAGAGCTCACAGCATCATCAAGGACTCTTCACATCCCAGTCATAAACTGTTTGAACTCCTTCAATCAGGAAGAAGATACAGGAACTTACGCACCAGAACCAGCAGGTTCAGGGACAGCTTTTTTCCATCCACCATCACACTACTGAACTCAACACTACACCGCTAAATCACTACAAAACAAACACAAACAAAAGACTGTATATAACCTCTGTACAATACATGTACATACTACATATTATATCTTTTTCACTCCTCATTACATCTGCACTTTTTATATCTGTATGTATATTTATCAATACTGTACATTCTGCCCAACATTTCACATTAATCTGTGTATATAATGTATGTGTATATATTTATATATATATATTTTTTTATATATAGTAGACTGTTTATTCAGCTTGCTACTCCTTAATGCCATAATCTTGTGATCTTGTAACCTTTCATTTCTGCACATTTTTCTTAATTACTGTACACCTCTATATTTATTCACTGTACTTCTGAATGTCCACACATCTCTGCACTGAAATAACCTTTATATTTATTCACTGTATATACTTCATATATATACCACTGCTGTAAATATGCTAGATATTTATCTGCACTTTTGCACGACTGCTACATTTTGCACTTCTGGTAGATGCCAAACTGCATTTTGTTGCTGTGTACCTGTACAATGCAATGACAATAAAGTTGTATCTATCTATCTATCTATCTATCTATCTATCTATCTATCTATCTATCTATCTATCTATCTATCTATCTATCTATCTATCTATCTATCTATCTATCTATCTATCTATCTATCATCTATCTATCTATGACCATTCATATTGATGTGCAGCCATTTCAATCTCAACAGTACACACACACACACACACACACACACACACAAACACACACACAAAAGGGCAATAGAACGTATAAAATTGTATAAAACTGTAAAGGGAGATATGTTGTAAGTCACAGATGTAAAATAGGATCAGATTTTCCATCCCTATGCAGATCTCTGAGTCGCTGTTGTTACTCCGTCAATCTATTGTCACGCTATCCGGTTGGAAGGACCAAATGTAAGGAAGGTTGTATGCTGTACGTTGATCAGGAAATTGTACTCACCCCGGTGTGTCAGTAAAAACACAGCACAGGACTCACAACAGTCCTCTTTACTGATCTTATGGATTTTTGGTTGCATGATGTCGTATGCTGAGAGCGGTGACTGTGATGACACAGAGGAAACTTATCATGAGTGGAAAACTGTGAATCTTCCTCTTGTGGTGAAGCATAAAATACAACCAAAGATAAAAGCTTTCCAACTGATTCTTAGTGGCCGCATTAGATGCATTACGGAATCAGGGACATCGGCAGCAGCTTCTGTACTTCAACAACGTTCAACTGTAAGGTTTCTTCCTTATGACATCTCAGGGAGTTTTTCCTTCACCACAGTCGCCACCAGACAAACCAAATTTTCGCTTTGTCTTAGCATTTTCTCATCGGTTATGTCGATTCTTTTATGTCGCCGAACCCTAATATCTCGAGCACAAGGGGGCAAATTTGCCGCTTAACGTCGGTTATCTCGATCGGCGCTGTGAAGCCGCAGAAGAACTCATGGAAGTGGTGGTAAAATGAAGGCTTACAGATGCTACAGGTGTAGGACACTTTTCAGAGCTGTGTGTCAGAGTGAAATGACTCGAGAATTTAATGTTGACACTGGTTAGCTTTTTGTAAAAACGAACTTCACCCCGCACGTTTTAGTGATTTTGTGAGCGATCTTTGTGTTTGTTGGAGAATATTATAAAGGTTTGTATGGAGAATGGATGGGGGTTTGTATTGTATACTGGTGAATCTCTGCTGTTAGTTGGTGCACTTATGCCTTTTGTTGTTAAATGTTATGCAATGAACATGAGGCAAAAGCCGAAGTGAGAGCAAAACAGGTTATTGCAACACAGGGCAGAGCCAAACACTCGCCTTGAGAGTGAATAATCCGGTGGTGCGCTCTGGGAGCGCGGTCCACTAAGTCCCACACTGAAAAGAGGCAGTCTGTGTATATAATCCACGGGTGCGCTCGGTAGAAGCTCGGCGCTGAACAGCACACGGGAGAACGTGGGATGAGCAGCAAAAGCATAGCATTAACAACGGCAGGATGGGGGGGGAATCCGGGATGCGCTTTGGGAAGAAAAGAGCAGCCGTTGAGAGAGTGCAGAGTCCGAGTGGGAAGTCACGTACCGGGATACGCATGAGCGATAACAACAACCGCCGTGACCCAACACATACCAACAATAACGGACGGTGAGAGTGTGGAAGTGAGGGGTTTAAATAACTGCTGTTAAGCAGCCGCATGTTGAAAATACACGGTTAAGCAGCTGCACTTTGTTTAGTGTTGCACGTCTACTCGTGCACTTATGGTACGGGTGGTGGGCGGTGGTCAAAATACATGTAAAGACGCTTCAGAAAGGTGTTTCTGTAAAAAAAAAACATTTATCATGTTCCACCTTCAAACACTCATAAAACATTTTTCTTTATAGGTTTGCTCAATTTTTAAAATAAATCTTATTCTTATTTCAACTCATTTTATTGTGGAGTTTTAGATAAAAGTAAAGGCAAATATCACTCCAAGCATCACTGCATTTTCAAACATGTTCCATATTTAAACACTCATAACACATTTTTCTTTATAGGTTTCTCAATCTTACAAATTATTCTTATTTACAGTGTCCCTGTTTATTATTTTCTTAAATTTCAACTCATTTTACTGTGGAGTTTTGGAGAAAACTAAAGGCAAAATCACTCCAAACCTCAGGTGCATTTTCAATCATGTTCCACATTCAAACACTCATAAAACATAATTCTTTATAGGTTTGCTCAATCTTTCAAATGTTTCTCATTCAGATTTACTCTGTCAATTAGTGTTTTGATTTTTAAGATTTTCTACTGTACTCTTTTTTCAAATGCAAAAAAAAAAGTGTATTTTTTTGCTTTTTTTTTTTTCCACACTCAATCAAGAATCCTCCAGACTGCACAACAGTATCTACTTTGACTTCAGCACCTTGGACATGGACATTTATTGACTCTCTTCTGTGCACTGATTCACACACCTAAAATTATCCTATTATATTAAGATTTTGTTTTATTGTTTGGAAATTACATTTATCTATTTTTATCTAATGTTTGTTTATCATAATCAATATCACAAATTGTTGGTTGTATTGCATTCAATTAATCAATCAATCACTCAATCAATCCTGTGCTTGTAAGGTGTCACTGAGTCTTGAAAGGTGCCAAATAAAATGCATTTTAATTATCATTAAACTACTATAGGACTAAGCTGCAATAGAGTCTGTGGCAGAATGTCACAACTGAGTTCTGCAGAAGCATGAGGACTGTAATAGATTACAAGCTTTCTGGACAAAATATATATATATATATATATAAATAAAGAGAAAAAAATTAGAAAAAAAATAAAAACATAACAAGGTTTTTTTTCCCCTGTCCAAAACTATGTTTATACTCACACCGAAACAATAATGATATTATATGTTATTATTATTATTATTATTATTATTATTATTATTATTATTATTATTATTATTATTATTAGGACCTACAATAATAATAATAATTATTGTTAATATTTATAATAATAATAATAATAATAACATTACTATAATATTGTTATTATTATAGTAACATTATTATATTACTATTTATGAAATAATATGTATTTTTTAACAAACAAGATAATTTATGTGTTCTGAATTTGGGTATTTAACAGGCTGCAAGCCATTAATAAGTTTAACCAGGTCAATATTTTCTCCTAGATTTCATCAAATATAACTTTCCAGAATTCTTTTTGTCCTCTTTTATTAAATTTTACTAGCTTTTTTACCATTTGTTTGAAATGTACATATTATATTTACCTCTGTTGATCTCATGAACCATTAAATGCTTTCCCCATTGTTCAATAAAATAAATAATGTCCAATATCACTTTTATCTGTACTTTTCTGAGCAGTAATACAATTTATTTATTTACTTATCTTTACAAAAATGTGAATTAACTATTTTTTATTCATTTTTTTTATTTCACATTCCTTTATTTTTTTAATGAGCAACTGGAGGCTTCTGTCACCAACACAAATTCATTGTAATTGCAATCGTGCTTGGCAATAATTCATGAGAATGACTTAATTTCATTAATCTCCTCATCAAAACCATCAACCTGTATTCTCGATCCCTTGCCTACTAGTTTCTTTAAACAGATAACTCCAGAGATTATCAAACCTGTTTTAAAAATAATTAACTCTTCCATTAGCACTGGTTATGTACCTAAATCCTTCAAACTGGCAGTTATCCACCCCTTATTAAGAAAAACCTGACCTTGACCCATGTCAGTTGTCCAACTACAGACCGATATCAAATCTCCCCTTTATATCCAAAATTTTAGAAAAGGTTGTAGCACAGCAGTTATGCTCACACCTACTTATGGAATAACATTTTTGAAATGTATCAGTCAGGATTTCGGCCTCATCATAGCACAGAGACAGCGCTAGTTAAGGTGGTAAATGACCTGTTATTGGCCTCTGATCAGGGTTTTGTCTCTTTACTTGTTTTGCTCAACCTTAGTGCAGCTTTTGACACCATTGATCACACTATACTGTTTGCTAGACTTGAGAACGTTGTTGGAATAAAGGGAACAGCTCTCTCTTGGCTCAGGTCTTATTTGACTGATTGCTATCAGTTTGTTGATGTAAATGGTGAGTTCTCCACACTCTATGAGGTAAAGTTTGGTGTTCCTCAAGGATCTGTCTTAGGCCCACTGCTTTTCTCTTTATATATGCTGCCTCTTGGTGAAATCATTCATAAACATGGGATTCGCTTCCATTGCTATGCTAATGATACACAGTTGTATATTTCAGCAAAGCCAGATGAGAGAGATCAGCTTAACAATGTTGAGAAGTGTGTAAAGGACATTAGACAGTGGATGCTTAATAACTTTCTTCTGCTCAACTCAGATAAGACGGAAGTACTTTAACTGGGACCACATGCAGCTAGAAATAAACTTTCTGATTTCGTAGCATCTCTGGATGGTGTTTCTGTTTCAGCATGTACGGCTGTCAAAGACCTTGGTGTGATTATTGACCCGAGTCTTTCCTTTGAGTCTCACGTGAATAATATCACCAGGATCGCCTTCTTTCACCTTAAAAATATTGACAAAATTAGAAATATGACGTCGTTACAGGATGCAGAAAAACTAGTTCATGCTTTTGTTACTTCTAGATTAGACTACTGTAACGCTTTACTGTCTGGGTGTTGGAGTAAGTGCAGAAATAAGCTTCAGTTAGTCCAGAATGCAGCAGCAAGGGTCCTCACTAGATCTAGGAAATACGACCACATCACCCCTGTTTTAATCAGTCTACACTGGCTCCCAATCAAATCTCGCATTGATTATAAAATATTACTACTGACATATAAAGCACTTAACGGTCTCGCACCGCAGTATCTGAGTGAACTTCTGTACCAGTATGATCCTCCACGCCTACTTAGATCAAAAGGTGCTGGCTATCTGTTGGTTCCTCAAATAATGAAGACTACAGCAGGGGGCAGATCTTTCTGTTATAAACCCCACAGTTATGGAACAGCCTTCCAATCAGTGTTCGGGACTCAGACACAGTCTCAGTGTTCAAGTCGAGGTTGAAAACTTATTTATTTAGTCAAGCCTTTTATCAGTAGATTTTTTTTCTTAGGTAAAGGCACAGATCTGGAGGGAGCATGGATATAGAGTGTTTGGTGAACTGGGATATTTGTATGCTGTCGTCCCATCACATTCACACGTTCACTCGGGTTTGTTGACGGTGGTGTGGTGGGTCGTCTTTTATCCCAGAGATCCCTCATGTCTGTGTTACCTTCTGGTTCTCCCTTTTAGTTATGCTGCCATAGCGAGTCTTGCCAGAGTCCAAACTGCACAGTGACATTAACTTTCATACACCGATAGTTACACTTAATAATCCATATCCTTCTCTCTCTCTCTCTCTCTCTCTCTCTCTCTCTCTCGGTCGAGTTAAACATGCTCCTGAGGTTTCAGTGACCACTGTTCCTGCCCCTCTCCCCTCCGTGGATCTTCACACTTCTGTGCAGTTTGGGACGGTCTCTCATCAACACCTTGGGTGGTTCCATATAATTCCGGAGTAGAACGGGTGCTTTTGAGGACGGATTGGACTGTAGTTGGCTTTGGCGGTCTGCTGCACTGACTCGGGAGTGCAGTTTGCTTCTGATCATCATCACTGTACCCCGCAACTTTGTATATATGCTTCAAATGGACATTTGGTGCAACCCAGATGAGGATGGGTTCCTCTTGAGTCTGGTTCCTCTCAAGGTTTCTTCCTTATGCCATCTCGGGGAGTTTTTCCTTGCCACAGTTGCTCATCAGGGACAAACTTACTTACAAAGAACATATTTACATTTAATCACCACATTATCTGTGTAAAGCTGCTTTGAGACAATGTTCATTGTTAAAAGCGCTATACAAATAAACATGAACTGAATTTAATTGAATTGAATAAAGCTATTTCTTATTTTGATTTAATATATATATATATATATATATATATATATATATATATATATATATATATATATATATATATATATAATTCTGCTGTGTTTTGTCTGCAGTCTATTCTGCAGTCATTTCTTTGATGTACTTTTTTAGCCAGTTTTTGTTTATCTATTGTGTTTTTAAGTTACTTTTACTTCGTATGTATTTTGAACCATTGAGTGAACCACAGTTGACAAAAGTTTGCTTTCATTAGGCAGTTAGTCACTATTCTAAGACAGTGATAGGCTTTCACATGCTGTAAATCTTTTTTGTGATGATGTGGAGCCATTAAAGCATCGATTAGCATTTCTTTGCATGGAAAGGTTGACAACATTCAGGATAAAGGATGAGTAATCATAGGCACAGGTATGTGTTGATTTTTGCCAAGGTAATTTGCTATTTAATTAAGAAAAATACGCTATTACAACCTATATATATATATATATATATATATATATATATATATATATATATATATATATATATATATTTGTTAAAAATGTATTTATCTAACTATTTGCGTGGTTGCTGGTAATATATATAATCACCTTCATGTGGAGCCCTGTGCGGGACTGTTACCAGTGCTTTTGAGGGGGGCTGGGGATATCCGGGACCCCCATAACGTATCAGGGACCCCCATGGCAAGTCAAAAACAGACTTAGAGGAGTACCAAAGATTATTTTAGTAAAAAATAAGTGAAATACACAACAACTGGGCATCCCCACAAGACTTGACTCTTATTCGAGCAGTGACCCACTCCCGCCCGCTCCCGCAAGCATTTTGCCACGGCTCATGAACACTGTGTAAAAATCATATAAAAACCAGTCAACTTTCATCGTTTGACTTTTTTTTAAAGTGTCAGGGAAAATGCAAATTGAGAAGCTACAGTGACTTGAACAACTGAAAATAATTACAAAACAAAACAAATGTAACTGCTTAAAATGTCGACAAAGTTTTGCCAAAAATAAATTTTAGATGTATAAATGCATACCTGCACGCATAAAGAACTGAACTTTAACATTTTTAATTCAGTTTATTCATTTGACTTGAACGCTGATTAGGGTCAGCTAGTGACCCAGTTATAAAATAGCAATCTCTGAACTAATTTTCAAACAAGTGAGACAAAATGCATGATCTATTCTCTGCAATGAATGTCAGTGTTAATAATAATAATAATAATAATAATAATAATAATAATAATAATAATAAATCATTATTAATATTAATATTATGATTATTATTATTATTATTAATATTATTATTATATTATTTTGTATTTTAGTTGAAATAAATTTGTATTTATAAATGTTCAGAAACTAGGGTTTGTTTAAAGGTGGGTGTGTCTGTGTATGTTTGTGTGTGTTTATTTCAGAACCTGCACCTTCACTATTTTTGGAAAGGCAAATATATACACAAGGGAATATATATATATTGTTTTATATATATTTATACATATATTTTTTTACTAAAACCTGTTTTTCTATTGTTCTACGTCATTTTATAGTCAAGGACTCTTACCATAAACCTGGACCAAATATTGCAAAGCATCTCAAAATGTTCTGTACCTGGTGTCAATATGAATAACAACAGTATTTATAATGAATCTGGTTTATGGGGAGATGTCTGCAAAGATTTGGAAATGCCCAATACACTCTTGAATCGGCTAAAAATTCGCAAAGCCACTGCACATCTTTGGAATTTATTTTCTCTTCTGTAAAAAAATGCAATTATTGCTAAAGTTAAAAGTTTCTAATGTACTTTAAAGTTTGTACAAATATAGTTTTAATGTCAAATAACGTTACTCATGATCATATTTTGAAATGAACAAATTTATTCTTAACTTTTCATCAGGGAACAAGAGCAGCTCAAAAGTGAGATATGAGGAAAGAGCTTCTGAAGAAAACAGTTCCTCCTTGGTAATTTGTCTGTCATAAGTTGTTGTTATGGTAACTGTGCCACATTGTGTGCAATGTGAAAAATTCAAATGATTGTTAGAGTATGCACTACAATTAACCAAAATGATATTGATAGAGGATGCATATTATCAATAATAGTGTGCATTGTATTATATGACATTATATTAGGTCCAGTCTTCTTATTGAAAAACATTTGAATGACTATAACTGCACTAGCTGTTCAATACGCAATAGAGTATACTTTTTAAGTATTAATAAATTAAATAACATAGAAACTGTTTAGCATTGCATGGTGTTGCACTGTTATGTGTATTATTTACACATCTGGAATGATTTAGGATAGGAGAAATGTGGGAGACAGTAATTGGCCTCCACTTATCCACTTATTTTGAAAAGATAAACTTGTTCAACACCTTGAATGCAAATCAGCATTTCCTGATCAGAGGGTAATTGTCTATATTATGAAGTAAAAGATAAAATTAGCATGTTCCATGTTTAGTTATTACTAAGGGTTTACTTTGTGTTGTTGATAATGGTTACTTTCAGGGCTCTTGGGAGAATTTGACAACAGTTTTAAAGGGTAACAGTCCTTGTTCTGAAAAAAAACCTGAATCTTCAGAAGAAAAGGTAGTCAAATGAAATATATATTTAAAAAAACATCTTGGTTTTTGCTTCAGTACAAAATTGGGTATAAAAATAATAATTTCCCTTTAAAAGAATCACATTGTGTTGCTTTGCAGTCTGAAATAAAGACAGACACAGTTTTTCTTTTAGTAAGCTGTACTGTACTCTGCTGTACGTTTTAGTAAGCTGTACTCAATGCAACTTATAACACCCAAATGAAAGATAGAAGACCAACATGACTGCAAAAGAAAAAAAGAAAAAGAAGAAACACTGAGCTGGAAAAAGGATCACCCCTTTGTACAAAATGTTTTGTAACCTAAATCCGGCAGTCATAAATGAGTTTTGTTAAATGCACCGTAAAGATTCTGAGGACACATGGAAAAAGGTGTTATGATCAGATACGATTCAATTGTTATTATTTGGCCTCAACAATAATCGAAAATCTGTACAATGATTTGAAGACTGCAGTCAACAAACGGTTACCATAAAATGTAACTGAACTTGGGCAGTTCTGCAAAGAAAATGGCCAAAATGTGCACAGTTTGCAAGTTGGCAATGCTATTTAACTTTTTTCAGTCAGAATTCAGTAATTTATTTATTTATTTATTTTTATTTATTTATTTATAACAGTGTTTTTGCTTTTATACAGTATCTTTCATTGCAATGTAATAGGTTGAACTGAGTGAATACAGCCGGGTAAAACAAAACTGTGTCTGTTTTCAATTCTAGCATAAAAGCAACAAAATGTGATTATTTTATGTTTGAGAAGTCATTCATTTCTATACAGACTGTATATTCATAGAAAGCTGTACTTGCATAATATTAAATGCAAGCTCTATCTTCAATATTTTAG
Organism: Silurus meridionalis; assembly: GCF_014805685.1. Classification (NCBI taxonomy): domain Eukaryota; kingdom Metazoa; phylum Chordata; class Actinopteri; order Siluriformes; family Siluridae; genus Silurus; species Silurus meridionalis. The sequence goes on from NC_060901.1 coordinate 77,672, forward strand.
ATATTCTATCACATCAAAACAACTAGCAGTCTGATATGAAATACAAGATGACAATTACACAAATATGCATAGGGAAAAAAATTATTATGATTAAAAAAAGGACTCAAGTCATTTAAAACATTTGCCTCAAAAATGTGCACTCTGAGAAATGTGAAATTATCACATACAGCAGAATGTTCTATACACAGGTTCAACATTTACTAACTAACTAACTAACTAACTAACTAACTAACTAAATAAATAAATAAGTAAATAAATCAAAAAATAAAATGTATTTTATCAAATTAATAACATTTATTGCCAAATTATATAATAATGCATATATACCTTTTTATATGAAATTACAATTGGAATAGTTTTTGTGTTACAGTATCATGACAAGGAACCTGACTTGGCTGAATTAGCTTACATGTCTACAGAAAGCAGTGAGGAAAAGGACGCATTCTTTACATGTAGTTTGCCACAAGAGCCATGGTTCTTTTTTATTGACAAGAAAGAATGGCAAGAGCTAAGAAAGCATCAGAAAGGAAGATGTTTTCAAGGGTTACAGTGGACAAACGTGATTGCGAAGGGAATACGGTCAATTCACCCATACTGCAGTTTTGGTTTTAAAAGACACAGTGTGAAAACCCTGCTGTCACAAAAAACACACCTTTATTCAAATGTACGGGCTACTGCCCAATTATTGTTAGTGTGGAAGTGACCGATGAGGAGGAGATGCTTACCACAGAACCACCAGTGCAGATGCACGTTCATCTATTGCACAAACTCTGGAAAGCAAACTGCCCAGAAATGTATATTTGGAATCCATGCAAAAAATCCCAGAGATGGTGGTACAGTCTGGGTGCAGGGATGAAGCACCAACAAAAGAGGTTTTAAAAACCATTGCATGCACCCAAAGACAACTGAAAAGACCTCATTCAAACGAACTTTTAAGTCTACAACTATTAATCAATGAAAAGATCAGATCAGACAATGAAGTCCTACAGAGGGTCATGATGCACCCAAAAGCAATAATGCTATGGTCTAAGAAAACAGGGCAGTTCACCCCAAAGCGTCACATATCGACGCTGTGGATGTTGCGCCGGACGGTGTCCACATCCGACGCCGAGGGTACCCCTTCGCTTTTGACGAGAGACGGAACTCCCCTCCGCCGACGCAGATGGTTGAGAGCCCGTGTGCTACACTTTTCAACGCAGATCGCTGTCCTATACACTGAATAAAGTATTATCTATCATAATAAGTGTACAGGAATAATTTTTAAATTTCGAAAAATCCTGAAGATGTCCGTAGCCTAACCCTAACCCTAACCCAAACCCTAACACAAACCCTAACCCTAACCCTAACCCTAACCCTAACCCAAACCCTAACGTAACCCGCAAATGGGGTTCCGCCCATCTGCGCCAAAAAGCGGCGAAGGGTTTCCGTCCTCTCGTCAAAAGCGCTGGGGTACCCTCGGCGTCGGATGTGGACGCCGTCCGAGAACATCCACAGCGTCGATATGTGACGCTGTGGGGTGAGACTGTGTTGAAGAAAACACTGTCAGTATTTTACAGAAGGTGCAAAAAAGACATTGTCTATCTGGATGCAACAGGAAGTATTATTCAGAAAAGAAGCTCCACAAGTCGACCATACTATGTGTATGAATTAGTTGTGCGTAATTTTTCCAAGGGGGCATCTCCTCTTCCAGTTGCAACCTACCTTACTTGTGACCACACAACATCATCTGTCATGTACTTCTTGCAGGCTTTCCAAACAGACATGATGAGAATGTATGGGAAAAAGGCAGTCAAAAGGCCAATTATGATCATTTGTGATGGCTCCCTTGTGCTTCTGAATTCTATTTCTTTTACATTCTGCCAACTAAGTCTGGAGGATCTCCTGAAGAAGTACTTTGAAATAATCAGTGGACAATACCAGGCAGAAAAGTTTGACTTTCCCATCCTTCATAGATGCTTAAGCCACATAATGAAAAATGCAAAGTGTCTGTGCAAAAAACAGTAGGTTTTTTTTTTTTTGTCGTTTTTTTTTAACTGAGATTAATGTATAAAGCATTTGAAACATAACCAATTTTTGTTTTTATTGCTGTCATTTTAGAGTGCCAAAACATTACAAACTTGCAATGCACACATTTGGGCTACTTGCATGTTCAGAAAATCTGAAGCAGATGGATGAGGTGCTCCTCAGTGCCACAGTCCTGTTTTGTAGTCCATGCACTGGAGACAATGTGGCACTATAACAACTTGCAAACACTGATGCAACAAATAGGAAAACTGGAAGTTGAGGAACAAAACATTGTTGCTGAAGACTACAAGGTAATTAAGATGTTATTAACAGTTATTGCTATATATGTAGACTGCTGACAATACACAGTCTTGCAGCAAGGTGCTATGTTGAATCTCTGTCTTGACCTGCAGTGGATTTTTATAAAGGAGATCTCAACCATGTGTGTTTTCATCATGTGCATAAGTCCAAACTTTACAGTCAAGGACATAAAAGAAGGTTTTATTGAAAACATTCCCTAACATTTGCATGATGTTTCTAAGTATTGCTTGAACCACAATTTGATTTAAATTAAGTGCCTGCTAAATTGTCTGTATGTGCATTAGCATAAATAATTAATGTGCTATTAATAATAATATACACTATATATAAATCATATATAACTAATTCCTGTGTCTTGCTTCTCCAGCTACACAACGTAAACATTCATGTTTAAATTGTATATAATACAAAACATTTCCTTTAGAATGATGTTGGAAACACACCCTTGAAAGCGACTTCCAGAAGGTAATAGTGAAAGCACCTCTTGACCTAAATGGGGAAGAAAACAGCTATTACGCCCCAACATTCATTGAAAACTTGACCAGGTACTTCCTGCCACACGCAACTCTGTGGTCTGGTCTATTGCTAGGTAGGTTTTTTGATAGGAGTGTTTTCTAACATTACTACTGATTAAAAAAAATGTATAAATAAACAAACAAACAATGTAATTCTTTAGGTGATATTGGACGGCATGGTACAGGCTCAGCCTACAAACATTTCAGGCAGATTTATAAAAAGTCAGTCAGTCCAATAATCAGGTAAAACTCAACTGATTGATTTTAATAGCTTGTTGATAAAAGTTTTTTTTTTTTTACATAAATGCTATGCCTTAAATAACTACAATTTGTTGTCTATAATTCAGAATTTTACACAAGACAATTGGACACAAGGAATAATGGAAAAAAGTCAATGGGACCTAAAAAAAAAGGAGATTGACAAGATTGGATGACTTTGTCCAGATTTATCAGAGCATGCATGACGCACTGCTCCGTGAATATGAAGACACAGAACGAACAAGAAAGAGAGTAATGAAATATTTTGTACTTTCACCTTTACAAAATATTGCCAATTCAATGTTCCCTAAATATAAACCAAGATGCTGTAATATCTTCTTCTTCTTCTTCTTCTTCTTCTATTAGCTTCTCCCATTAGTGGTCGCCACAGCGGATCATCCGTCTCCATACCTCTCTGTCCTCTACATCTGCCTCTTTCACACCAACTACCTGCATGTCTTCCCTCACCACATTCATAAACCTCCTCCTTCTTCTTACTATTTTCCTCCTTCCAGATGGCTCCATTCTCAGCATTCTCCTACCAATATAACTCATGTCCCTCCTCTGCGCATGTCCAAAACATCCTACATGCGCTGTCCCTCTATTAAACTCATTTCGAATCCTGTCCATCCTCGTCACTCTCAACGAAAACCTCAGCATCTTCAGCTCTGCTACCTCCAGCTCCACCTCCTGTCTTTTACTCAATGCCACTGTCTCTAAACCATACAACATCTCAGGTCTCACCACAGTCCTATAAACCAAGATGCTGTAAGATACACTTCATAAAAAAATGTATTAGATAAAAATAAAAAAAAACCTGTGTGATGTATGTGAGTGGAAATGGAGCAGTGGAAAAAGAGACGTCAGAGGCGTAAAGGATTATATGTTTCTCCACTAGTCAAGGTTCTTCCATTCCAAGATGTAAAAAATAAGGTATTATTATTCAGAGTGTATTATAATAATAATAATAATAATAATAATAATAATAATAATAATAACAACTAAACAATTTTTGTTAAAAAAAAGAGCAGAAGCATATGCTTTTAAGCTAAATCCTTATTTATTTTAAATAAAATGGGTTTTTATGTGTGTGTGTGTGTGTGTGTGTGTGTGTGTGTGTGTGTGTGTGTGTGTGTGTGTGTGTGTGTGTGTGTTTTTGTCAGGAGAAGTCTTCAAAGGCATCCCCAAAAGTGCCTGAGAAAAAGAAAAAGCCAGAAGATGTGATCCAGGTTTAAATACACACACACACACACACACACACACACACACACACACATATATATATATATATATATATATATATATATATATATATATATATATATATATATATGTATAGTTAAAAAATCTAACTGGTGAGGTACAAATATTAGGAACAATCACTGTAATCTGTAATCAGTGTAAAGTGTTACTGAATGTGTAAACTGATGTCTTGTTATGATGATAGCAGAGTCATGGCTTCCAATCTCTTGAATCAACTTTCACAGCTTATTTAGAAAGAGAAATATATCGATTGGAAATTGTATGTTTGAATGTCCCGTGTTAATATGGCAGGAGACGAGCATATTTGCTATGTTCAGTTTCACTATTACAAAACACAGGCAGAGAGGAAAGATGATAGTGCTGAAGTACAACAAATGTAAGTGTAGCCCAAATCACCTGAGCAGACTGAAGGCAAAGGAAAATCAGCTGATTCATTAAGAGAATGGTTTATCATTGCATAATTATGACTGCATTTTATCTCATGGTCCCTCACATTTATCATGTGGTCTTCTAGAAGGTCCCAAAATGTAGAACTGACACTGCTGTCCCTCATTATAAAGATACTTAATAGACTAAGATCACAAACAAGACTGACTTTTTGTCTTCACATTGCATCAAATTTAAGTCTGAACTGGCACAAAAAATAAATTGTATCTTCTGTATCTACAGAAAGAACCAGTGAAGAATTTCAGGAGAAGACAATCAAAAATCGAAGGGCCAATCTGGAATAAATCAGGTCCATCAGGAACAATTGCTCCTCGAAGACTATGCAGGCCACCAAAATACAAATGCTGCAACAAATACTTCACCCTGATTACTGGTTGACCTGTGACATCATCGACCTGGCCAGCTACCTCATGGCAAAGGACAATGTGCACATTGATGGGTTTCAATCTGTTCTGCCCTTTAGTGCGATTCCAAATGGTGGAATTGTGGGAACTCCACAAAATAAATTTGTGCAAATATTGAACATTCGGCAATGCCACTGGATCAGTCAGCAATTTGTTTTGTAATGAAAATCAGCTCTCTGTGTATGACAGCAAATGCACCCCTCTGGACCCAGGAACACTACAAGCACTGTCCTGGCTGGTGAGGCCGCAGTCAGGCAAGTTTGATGTTTTGCAACCAGCTGTGCAGCAACAATCAAATAACAGCAATTGTGGGTTGTTCGCAATAGCATTTGCATATGCTGTTTGCAAGGGTCACCCACCAGAGGTATGCATATTTAATGAAAGCAGGCTAAGGGCACAACTGTATGCTTCATTAACGAAAAACAGTATCGCGTTTGGCATGAAGAGTCGAGAGAGTGAAGCCGAGGCAAACGTGACCAAAACTGTGATACCTGTTTACTGTGTTTGCAGAACAGTGCTCTAAATGCCAAGAGTGGTATCATCCTACATGTGTAGATATACCCAGAAGTGTCACTGGTAATGAACAGTTCTGGAAATGTTTCAAATGCCACTGATGATGTACATTAAAGGATAATACTCAATGTATGTATTTATTTAATTTGTTTTCACAACATTTGATTGTAAATTGAACTTGTCTATGCACAATTCACAAACCTTTCATTATTCACTCAAGTTTTATTTGTGTTTTAAAATAAAAAAAAAACAGAGTAATGGAGTGAAATCCATATTCAAATTTTTATATGTTTGGACGAAACAAGAATTTATTTTTCTGAAACAGTGTAACTGTTTAAAAAGAATATAATTATGCAAATGATTTAGATTTTTGTGAATAATATGGAAATAAGTAAAATAATACACGTTTTGAGTAATATTGCCTTTAATGTACAGTCAAATTAATTGACAATAAATACAGAATAAATGAATTCCGGATCACTGTGAACAGGAAAATTTGGTGCAACCCAGATGAGGATGGGTTCCCTCTTGAGTCTGGTTCCTCTCAAGGTTTCTTCCTTATGCCATCTCGGGGAGTTTTTCCTTGCCACAGTTGCTCATCAGGGACAAACATACTTACAAAGAACATATTTATGTTTAATCACCACATTATCTGTGTAAAGCTGCTTTGAGACAATGTTCATTGTTAAAAGCGCTATACAAATAAAAATGAATTGAATTGAATTGAATTGAATTGAATTGAAAACTATCCAGGAAGTTTTATGAGTGTTTGAATGTGAAATGTTGAATGGTTAAAAATGCACCTGAGGTTTGGAGTGATTTTGCCTTTAGTTTTCTCCAAAACTCCACAGTAAAATGATTTGAAAATTAAGAAAATAATAAACAGGGACACTGTAAATAAGAATAATTTGTAAGATTGAACAAACCTATAAAGAAAAATGTTTTATGAGTGTTTGAATGAGGAACATGACAAATGCACTGAGTCTTTTTTATAACGGAAACGCCTTTCTGAAGCGTCTTCACATGTATTTTGGCCCCTCCCACCACCCGTACCGGAAGCGCACGAGTAGAAGCGCAACACTAAACAAAGTGCAGCTGCTTAACCGTGTATTTTCAACATGCGGCTGCTTAACCGCAGTTTTAAATAGGAGCTGGTGATGATGCTAAATGTGCGCGATTGAAGCCGGGAGCTTCAGAGAAAGCGGAGGTTTGACAGCAGCTGAAGGGGGCGTGGCAGGTGGATTCCTGATAGTTAACAAACATGTATGTACATTTTTATAGCATGGCTTCATGAAACAAATCACAGCAACGCTGTTGTGTAAAAAAACCTCCAAAAACACGTGCATGCAGAGTCTCATTTATTAACACACATCATGTACATAAAGACATTTCAAGCACGTTAATATACGGCCGGCATTTTGATTTTTGTTTATCTCCATCATCGGTTACCTCGATGCTTTTTGGCGTCCCTTAGGACATCGACATAACCGGGTTCCACTGTATATAAAAACACACACACACACACACACACACACACACACACACACACACACACACACACACACACAAAATAAAAATGACAAAAAAACTAATTACATTTACTTCATTACTGTTACACCACTGATGAAAACACATCAATGACATAACAGGTAACCTGAAGCATAACAGATTCCTTACTATCAAAACACAGGATTATATAACTGTAGGTGTGTTTTAAAAAGGTCTGAACAGAAAAAGGCATTTGCGAGAAGCAAACTGAAGAAATAACAAGCAAAAACACTGAAGTACAGGAATTACACAAATAAAAAATCAGGAGAACAGACAGAAAACAGACACTGGTGGAAACACTAAACTCATCAACATTAGGGATTAGGGAGTAGGGGTAGGGATTAAGGATTAGGGATTAGGGAGTAGGGATTAAGGGCCCACTGGCGACATCTGGTGGCTTAAAATAGAAGCACTGAAATAATAAAAACGCTGAATAAGAGATTACAGATTCAGGTTGGATTTTGTCACATATAAAAGACATGTACAGGAAAATATAGTAATTTTGTTTGTATAGAAACTACAATAGAATGTACAGTGAGGGAGTTGAGGAACTGATCACTTACAGCATTTATGCATTAAAAGTGTGAAAAGGAGAATAAATTTGGTTTATTTGGTTGATTTGTTGTGAAAAGGTGTTTGATGGCGTCTCAGTCACATTTCTGCTTCACCTTTTCCTCCTGAATAAATGGTTTGTACAGTATTAATAGTAATGGTGTTCCAACAACCTCAGGGTCATCACTGATATTCCACCAGTAAATTAAAGAAGAGGAAATGATCATATCTTTATTATTTACACACTGTTTCTGAAGCACCAGAGAGATTTTACACGTCGATGTACATCTTGTATAAAGGGAACAGAAAGGCCTGATATGACTAGAATGACACACAAAGCATATCCAGTAGGGAACTGGTGTTGGGAGAAGCTTTATATTCTATGTGTGGTGAGTGGGAGATGGAGTTCAGGTGTTTATGATCAGCTGGTGAACAGAATGACAGTCCCTGTGTTTGTGTGTATTGCAGTCTGTGGTGGTCATGTGTGTAGGCCATGCTGTGTTTTGGTTATTGTAGTTGGATGCTGTTCCAGCGTCGATATAACACACTTGTTAGATGGAAATGGAGATTATAGTTCTTATACAAACAGAACGTTGATATTTATACTATCAGAATCATTTTTCATTGTGCTGCCTGTGCATTTTCATATAATCACCACACAGAAACCAAACAGAAATAAAATGAAGATAATCTTCTGATACAGAACATGATAAAGAACCCAGTGTATCTAATTATAGATTGGATATAGTGTGTGGAGATGAATGTGTGAATGTGCTGTACCTCTCCTGAGTTCTGTAAAACAGCACCACCAGAAGCTCTATGGAAGAGCAGCGTCCCCAACACAAACTAATTGAGGAGTGTGGAGCTTCAGATGGTGTTGATCCAGGAGTATCTGGACATACAAAAATATTCAATAAGACACGAACATTAATAATGTTAAAAAAATAAGGGTTTAACCCTGGGAGAAAAGTGTAATGAGTGGAGACAGAATGCTGAAAAGTTAGCACACCCCTCTGACCTGCACAGGTGACTCCAGCATGAGAGCAGTCAGTGTGTTTCTTCAGGGAATGATGACAGTCCCACAGGTGAATCTCATCCCCTCGACACTTCTCTCTGTTCAGCCAGACAGTCCTAGGGGTTTTTTTTACTGAAGATCCTGAAATGATTCCTTTGATGTGTAATAAATAAATTAATGAACTGTCTGATGACTGAAAGAATTTGAAGCAGGAAGATCAGCTTTAAGTTCTCTTTAATAATTTTATCACTGTTGGCTTGATTTTGATGAAATGTGAAAAAGTTCAGATGATCTCAGGATGGTTATATGAGGAACCACATTAAAGTCCTCAGAAAATTATTTTATAAACACATTAGAAAATATCTTCTGTCTTTAATAAATACAAATAAATAACAAACAGCTTTTCTTTATAGATCTTTACTTGATCAATGTTTCTAAGAGGGAAATGAGGAGCAATGTTCTTGTGTACCTTGTGGTCCACCTGTGCAGGTAATATGTGCCACCTCATCACTTTTATCACATTTGTTCTGTCCCCAGGGTGAAGATGGACACTGCCACAGATTAGAGTCGTGTTTCCTACACTTCAGATAATCCAGCCAGTTAGGAGCAGATTTTACTCGAGCTTCAGTGTTTTTCAGACTTCCATCTGTTCCACAGTTCAGCTCTCGACACACCATGTTTACTGTTTCATCATTCATCTGATTGTAACACACATTACCCCAGGTTCCATTGTAGAACACTTCCAGATTCCCCTCACAGCCCCCCGTGAGTCGGATCTCTTTAAACTCTGGTGGGAGAAGGGTGACTTTATCGGAGTATAAATTTCATGTATAAACATTCTTTCTGTTGATATTAAAGTCTCATTCAATTGACATCATTCCACAATTGCATAATCACAAGTTTAATGAACATCTGGTGCTTTACTTTATAAACATTAGATTTCATTAACCATTAACCATCGTTCTGTTTCACCCTTTGTACCTTTGTACTTTCTTGTGAACATGTGAACAGCACAATGTCACCTCATTACCAGGGATCAGAAAAAAACTGAGAAATTGGAATCGTCCTCTTTTTAAAGATTACAGCTGAATATACTCTTGAAATGCAGCACAGCACTTTGGAGTCTTACTGTAGGCTTTATAACCTGTATAGTCTTTTAAATACAACAATGTGTCTTCTATGTGGAATCTCACCCATGTGCTTGAAATCTTTAAGACCTCCCAGGCTGCCATTTGCTGCTGATCAGTTCATCTTCAATGCACTGGTGGTCAAATAACTGTAAAGAAACCTGACCATGACCATGACCATTTCCCTGCCCACTGGAATGAGTGGGTCATCTCCAAACACAGAAACTCCTGAGGTGTGTTTGGTCTACATGTCAGTTTGGCTTCGGTTATCAAAATGGCTCTCACACTGGAGGTTCTCTTGGTGCTTTTTATTTTGTATGTCATTGAAATGAATCCCTGTGATGGTTATCTTGTGTTCATAGAATCACAGAAATATGCTCACACAATATTTCTTTATGAAACTGTGCAAGGGTCCCCAGTAAGAACACATGTAGACTGATAGATAATTCTTTACAACAATCATCACACTGTACCTGAGCACACGACTCCTACGTCCTCCTGGTGTCCACATTCACACTCTTCACACAGCTGAAATTTGCAGTTCCACAGGGACGTCTCATTCCCCTCACACACTCAAAGTATGTGGTTTAAAAGTATGAGTCAACTGTTTTATTTAATCGGTGAAAACATAAATTACATAAAATAACTATAATAATAATGCGGGCAATAATTTCTTCCTCCCCCTGTTTGAGAGACACCTGCTAAACTCAGGTGATCATTCATACTCTATTCATACAGTCTGCATATTAATGAGCTGCTGACCATTAAAGGCTTTTGTTCTACATGTTTGGGGCTATTGATGTTGATTTGGCATTCATAATGATGGCCAGGTAGCCAGACAAGCTGTTGTTCTACAGCCATGGCCATTCATATTGATGTCTGGCTATTCCAATCTCAACAACACACACACACACACACACACACACACACACACACACACACACACACACACACACACACACACACACACACACACACACACACACACACACACACACACACACACATATAAACACACACACACACACACAAACGTCTTTTTTAAACATTTCTCTTATAAAAAACAAACAGGCAATAAAACCAATAAAATCGTATAAAGCTATAAGGGGAGATTTATTGTAATTTACAATATTTATTTTCCATATCGTTGCTTTTTTTTTTTGCAAATCTCCGATAAAACAACTTTTTTAATTGTCCATTTTTTTCATTGTTTTCTTTGTTTTTTTTGGTAAACACAGTCCAGTGGGCACGAGCTATAAACAGCTGTTTGTGTTGACCTGAGACCCGCATCACTTCCTGGTTTGTGCGCACGTGTGCTGCTTCAGCCAGTAATAGTTTGTAAAGAGTAATAAAACCAAGCCTCACACACGTGGAAAATAAAATCCTCCCATATATCGTTAGAATCCTGCACTTATTGGCTACATTGTCCATCAGTCATTTTGTTTCCATAATGCTACTGGCTGGAAATAAAAGGTTTGAAATGAAAGGAGGCACATAAAAAAACATGAGACACCTGCAGAGAGAGAGGAGACCCAAGATTTATACTCTTTTACTTTTTTATTATCATTTTATTTTTATTTTTGTGGTCTCAACCATTTTGTAACACTATATTCTACCAGCCATATTTGTTTTTTGTTTTTTATGTGAAAGTTATTCGAAAATATATAAACACAAACACCAGCCAAAGTTCTGTGACGTAAACAAAGGAATAAACATCTAAATCACAACACTATTGTTTTTTTGGAGCAGAAATGCTTTACAGCATGTTGTTCACTGGACCCTTATCTTTCCTAATAAACGGGGATTAGCAGCAGTGGATGTGTTTGTGACTCGTTATTACAATAATAGTATAAGTAGTGCGTTTTTTTTTATATGCATGTTGTTGTTGTGTACTGCTTACACACAGTCAGCAAATACATTCGTTATACATTTTCCATTGAAATACAGTGAATCTGAAATCGCTGCTTGAGACTTAGAGCTTTAGAATGATGTATAGTTAGTCATGGTTACTCTTCTCCCTATTTATTTAATCTATTGCTAAACATTAACACCTGAGAACAATTGGCTATTAGTTGCGTTCATGCAACCACAAAGCCTAAAAGGTTAATGACCTGTACCCTATGACAAAGTCACCATTCAGATCCTTCTGACCTCACTAGTTTACATATGTAACCCTAGTTCCCTGAGGGAAAGAGAGCTGCATCAAAAACACTTTGGGAACGTATTCGTGAACCAGGAAGCTACAAACGTCTCTAGGTTGCGACCGTAACCCTAGTTCCCCGAGGGAACGAGACGCTGCATCAAAACGATTTGGGAACGCCCCTGCGTGACCGCGCTCTGAAGCACATGTGAAATCTGACCAATAGGCGTTTAGACGTGACGTCATCGGCGTGCGACGTTGAGCAAACCAGGAAGCTACAAATGGCAGCGAGATGGAAAGTACGCTAGCTTCAGCACGAGGGAAGGTAAGCACCGCAGGGATGCAGGGAGTGTGGCACTGAGACGCAGCATGTTGTTTCCTCTGGGAACTAGGGTTACGGACGTAACCTAGAGATGTTCCCCTTTGGGAACTCAAGCTTTGGGAACTCAAGCGTCGAAACACTTTGGGAATGAGTGTCCAATCACGCCACACTAACCAGACCCTGCCTAGAGAGTGAGGGCCTCGGCACCTGCACGTAGGACAGAGGAGCCCGGGGTGGCTCTGAGGTCAAGGTCATAAAACATGACAAATGTCAGTGGGGTGGACCAACCCAGAAGGCCACAGATGTCCTGGAGTGACACTCCAGCGGACCAGGCCGTAGAGGCCGCCACACTCGGGTGGAGTGAGCTCGGACCCCAAGCGGCGTGGGAAGGCAAGAGGACTCGTAAGCTGACACAATCGCATCCACTACCCACTTGCTCAATGACTGCTTATTGGCCGGGAAATCCTTCCTTTTAGGGCCGTAGCAGACAAGCAGCTGCTCCGACTTCCTCAACGGACTCGTCCTGCGGAGTTAAGTGTCCAGTGCTCACACTGGACACAGTTGGTTCTGTCGCTCCTGGTCGGGGGCTGTGATCGGAGGGAGGCAGAATGCCTGTAACACGACAGGTCGTGTGGGAGCCGAAGGCACATTAGGTACGTACCCAGGTTTCGGGTAGAGAAACATTCTGCAGATCCGCGATCCTCTTCAGGGAGGAAATTGCCATGAGGAAGGTGGTCTTAATAGACAGAAACCTAAGGGCCACCTCGGCCAAGGGGCCACAGCCTCCACAACTCTGGGCGAACCAGGGTTCCGCCCACCTGCGAGAAGAGATCCCTCTTGGGAGGAATTTCCCACGAAGGGCCCTTGAGTAGGGACACCAGATCCACAAACCATGGTTTGCCCGGCTATCGAGGTGCTACCAGGAGGAGACGGACTCCATCCCAACAAACTCTCTCCAGAACTCCAGGGAGCAGCGCGATCGGGGGAAAGGTATACAGGCGTAGCCTCGGCCATGACTGTACCATGGCATCCAGACCTAATGGGCCTGGTTGAGAGAGAGAACCAGATCCCTCTGAAACACCGGCATCATCTCCAGGCAATTTATGTGAGAGACGCGGGCCGCTCCACAGACCCTGGGCAGAGTGGCCACTCATGACCGATCCCCACCCCGTGAGGGAAGCATCTGTCGTTAGCGTAACACGACGACAAGCAGTCCCTAAAACAAGGCCTTGGGCCAGAAACGTTGGTTCTCACCAGGCATCCAAGGCTCGAAGGGCTTGCCGCCAGACTTCAATAGTGCTATATGGATTTCTCCTGGGGGAGAACCCTTTGCCCCGGAGCCACCACTGGAAGGGGCCTTATGTGGAGGAGGCCGAGCAAGATTATGTTGGACGCTGCCGCCATGAGACCCAGCAGCCTCTGCAACTGCTTTACAGTGAGTGGCTGGCCTTCCCTCACCCTTCTGACTGTGATGAGGATGTGCCTGCCGTGCCCGCATCCTGGTTGAATCCCACAAAAAAGTGGTCCTCTGCACCGGAGAAAGGGCTAACCGACCGGCCTCCTCGACCCAAACATCCGGAGCGGCGTACCGCGACCATTGACACCTCCTGAGAGGCGGCGGGTCTCCCCCATCTCTACAGGGACCGTGAAAATGGAAGGAGATGCCCGCTGGAGGGGGGCCGTGCTCTGAAGCACATCTTGTGGCAGAGCTGATGACCCGGCTTCCTGGTGGTGCAGGGGAGGGACGGACACCGTAGTGTGAGGTGCACACCGTCCCCCCGACCGTAGACTGTCGGGATCTACATACAACAGCCCGTTGGCTGGAGGCGAGGGTGACCCTTAGGTCATCCTGCTCCTTCTTGGGCCGAAAGTGTCATCTCAGGCCCTTAGGCTCTCCCGCGGAGATCGGGTGGCAACGCTCTGCTTCCGGGCTTCGTGGTGCCCAGAAGGACCGGGCTGGGGCTGCTGCCGAGCAGCCCCACTAGACCGGCGAGGGAGGTACTGCTGAAACGCAGCTGACTGCTTTTTATACTCCTGGAACTTGTTCATGACGGCCGTCACAGCATCACCAAACAGTCCAGAAGGAGCCATCGGTGCGTTCAAGAGCACAGCTTGATCCTTGTCTGGGAGGTCAGACAAGGTGAGCCACAGATATGTCTCTGTGGCTACCAGGGCTGCCATGGACCGACCAACGGCCCTCGCCATTTGCTTCATGGCCCGAAGGGTTAAGTCGGCAGCGCAACGCAACTCCTTAATATCAGCGGCTCCAGAGCCAAGTCCCTCGTCCAAATCACGTAGCAGGTCAACCTGTTATGCCTGCAACACACCCATGGTGTGGAGACAACCCGCAGCCTGGCCTGCTGCCGTGTAAGCCTTCCCTACTAAGGCTGATGTAGCACGTAGCGGCTTAGTAGGGAACACTGGGGCCTTTAGCGATGATGCTACGCTAGGGGAGAGATAGCTGGCTAGCATCTCTTCCACATACAGCATCGCCCCATAGCCGCACTCCTTAGCCCCAACCACATTCGTATAGAGCGAGGAGTGATGGGAAGAAGTACGTGCGGAATACGGGGTTTCCCAGGTCCTGGACACATCGGTGTGCAGGTCGGGAAAAAACGGAAGGCCCCGGCACCGAGGAAGCCAACTGCTTCTGCTGTTCCACCGGCTAAGCTAGATCCAGCTTGACTACAGCTCGTGTCACGACCTCGAGGAGCTCGTAGTACAGCACCAGCTGCGAGAAGTCCACGGGCTCCCTAGCATCCATCATCTCTCCCTCCGAGGACATGTAGACATGTAACGCTGCACTGCTCGAACCGGAAGAAGAAGCAGCCATCAGGCCTGCTTCTCCGAGAGAGCAGGAGCTCGATTCAGCAGACGAAGCAGGAGGGGACGCATCCGACTCGACCCCGCTGCTATATCGGCCTGCGAGCCCCACGAGTGCCAGGGCCACATTGCCTCAGCAAGAGCGGGACCGGAGCCGCGATGGAGGGAGCTCTTCTCGAAGAGCGCTCTCCGGGAGCGAAGCGTGCGCATAGCCATCCGCATCGATCTTTCGGATGAAAATGGAGGGAGACACCCGCAGGAAGGAAGCTGCACTCTGAGGCACAACTTGTGGGAGAGTTAACAGCCTGGCCTCCCCATCTGCCCGGAAGACTGATCAGGGAACCAGCCTCTTGTGGCTGGCTTCTGACCCTCTCAGAACAGCTGGGGAGTTCCCACAGCCAACAACTTAATGTCCAAGCTGCAGACACGTTCCTTAATCATGATGTGACCAGAGTTACATCATCTTTTGTTGACAAGACTAACAGCCCCCCTTTTTTTTTGTACTTACTATTCATAATGCAATC
The DNA here is from genome assembly GCF_014805685.1 of Silurus meridionalis. Lineage (NCBI taxonomy): Eukaryota > Metazoa > Chordata > Actinopteri > Siluriformes > Siluridae > Silurus > Silurus meridionalis. Next base: position 93,448 of record NC_060901.1, read on the forward strand.
ATTGTCTGCCCTCTGATGGACAGAAAACGCTACTAACATGACTGCCAGCATGGTGCTGAATGGACAGCGCCACTTCAGCACTTCAGCACTTGTGTTGTGGAAAGCCAGCATCAGATTTCAGAGTATAAAAGAAGAGCTGTAGCAGCTGCTTCAGGAGAACAAAAGCATATCTACTAATGTCAGGTGTCTCTCTTTTGATCTGTACAGACAATAGCAGCAGCAGCAGCAATGAGGCTTCTTCAGTCTTGACTCCAGCATTATTATGAACCTGCACAACCTTCACTCTTTAAAATTACCTGAACTTTTAAGATGAAATCCTTCCTCAACCCTTTACATTTACAATCTCACCAAAAATCCTCACTTCCTTTCATGGCTTCACACTATGAATGCCCTGATCATGCATCACCTGAAGTTAACTATCTAACAACAAGGAGTAACCCAGGAGTTAGCTGCCAGACTCCAGGCAGCCTGCAGCATGGCTGCTACCACCCCCTTAACCTGGCCCAAGAGGTGCAGTGGCTGTTCACAAAGATGTCAACAAACAATGAGACAGAAGTTTTTCTGCACATGTTTGAGCACACTGCTATGAGGGAAAATCGGCCCAGACAAGACTAAGCACAACTAATAGCTCCGTTCCTCTCTGGAGTTCACAGTTGACCTTTTAAAATGTTCCCAAAAAACATACCAGACATTATGATGCGCTGATGGAGCAGATCTTAGTGTGCTATAGGCTATACTTTATGAATGTGAAATCAAATTTTCATAAGTGGACCTCCCAATCCAAAAGAGCATAAATAGGGTGCTGCTGCGCACTACAAAGAAATGGCTGCAGCCTGGAAAACTCAACCATGGAAGTCACAGGTTCCGAATTTTCTCCCCGACACAGAGAGCAGAGCAATAGCCAGGAGCAGCAGAAACCTGACACATACACATCACCATCCCCTCCTATTGGAGCTCCTCCAGAAGTAAATAGGAAAAGACTGCAGATGCTGGTCAGAGGGTGATCAGCTGGTCCTGACTGTAAACATTGGCTGCATGATGATGTTGTCTCCAAGTGGTATATTTTTCCAAAATTAGTGCTCCAATAGCCAGTATAATAAATAAAACTCTCCCAAAATTCATTGTTTTAGAGGGACATGACTTACAGAGTCTAACTAGTTATTTATCTGATATTAAAGATTTGAAAAGCAATTATTACAGAACAGTTAAAAAGATCACATGAGCAACTGCAACAAGTGGACGTCCAAGTCGACTCCTGAACATGACACCTGCACATACTGTATACCTGTGTGTGTGTGTGTGTGTGTGTGTGTGTGTGTGTGTGTGTCTGTGTGTGTGTGTGTGTGCATATATGTGTGTGTGTGTGTGCATATATGTGTGTGTGTGTGTGTGTGTGTGTGTGTGTGTGTGTGTGTGTGTGTGTGTGTGTGGTTCAGCTCATGTTGGTGCTGGGTTTTGAACTCATAACCGTCTGATCAGTAGATAAATATTTTCTTTGTTACTGCCTGAGATGTTCTAGAAGGACATTAAGCACAGATTCATCACTACAAGATCCACTCACTCAACTCAAACACACATCATCACATTCTAGTGAAAATAATCAAAGCACTTTTATTTCATTCAATGTATAAAAATAGATGATTGTTACAGAATATGAAAACAGCAAATTAAAGCATGAAAATATAAAATATAAACTTTTTCTCATTCTGAAGCTAAAAATCTTATTTGTTGTATATTTGTTTGTACTGTGGTTGTGACAAATAACATCTCGAATCCTGAATCTATAGTTTAATAGAATTTAATATTAAAATGAACCTTCATTCACTCATTTCAAAAGTGAGAATATTGAATTAAAGCTGAGATTATAAAACAAAGTCCTGAGAAGAAGAAAAGAAACGAGAGAATCCTGAATGAAACCTGAGGAACTCCAATGTAAATCTGAGAAAACTTTATAAAACTGTTTCTATATTTACACTAATGACATCTACTAGATCTGACTTGCAGCATATCCAGCTAGCGAATAAACACTGCAATATAGCAGGCTAATCTAATTAGCATGTCATAGTGTGAATATTTCATAAAGGAATTCTGGAATCCAATTAATTTCTATAGTTTGGAGTTAAAAACACAGAATTGAACAGAAATGTAAATGTGTCTTTGTTTGAACTGAATAAAAAAGTATAGTTTTAAGGAATAAAAAGCTTTTTGTTAGTTGTGAAGTGGTTTATAGTCACTAACACATTTCTAAACACACTGAATAAGAAGTTGATGAATGGAAAACATGAAGATGAAAATCAGAGCAGTTTTGATGAAAGAATTGTTGTGATAAATGAGTTGTGGTGTGACAGTGATATTGAAGTTGACTTATAGCATTAAAAGTGTAGGAAAGGAAAAGCTGGAGATTTTGCATGAAGTCATATGAAAGGGGATTGAACTCTCACTACTCTATTTACTAATAACTAGGGGGAGAATCAACACCATTCAGAAAACATGACATTATTGGAAGTAGAATCAAATCATTTTTTGTCTTTGTAAAAGTTGAAATGTAATTTCCTGAGAAAAGGCCTTTGGTGGCGTGTCTCAGTCACATGGTCCCTGTTTTTCTGAGATTTCTCCTCCACCTCATCACATTCTGGAAAAGAAATACATTGAGCTCTTGAATAGATGGTTTGGATTGTAGTCATTGTGATGGAACACCTTCAGAATCCAGTCAATGAGGCACCGTAGGAACGTGTTTAAGAAGATTTTTCATCATGTGTAAAAAAGGATCTTTATCAATTCAGCTTTCTTCATATAAACACAGGACATGTGTAGAAGATGGAGAAGGAAATGAGACAGAAATCTAGAACTTCTCTAAACTGTTTCATAAATATGGCTGCACTTGTTCAATGACAGAATGGAGATTATAAAACACAAAGCTGATCTTTATATTATATATGGTCTAGAATAAAGTCTCGCTTAACTTCACTGCTTTTACACTCATGTACATTAGCAGAATAAACACCTCACTTACTTCCTGTCTCTCCTACATCCTGTTCCTCACTGATCACATCATCATCATCATCTTCATCTTCATCTTCTGGAGTGTGTAGTGAAGAAAGAAATGAAGAAGTAATAAATGACTGTGTGTGTTGCTGTTATAGTAAAATACTGAGTTACAGGGTGGTGTGATGAAGCTGAGTTACTGTTACCACACTAACGTTGATCATTTCACTTTAACTGCACGTCCCCAAGTCTTTTATTCCTCTTATACCAATTTACCAACAATTACACTTTTTCCACACAGGAAACAATTCAATGTGCTCATTTTGATCCATTTATAGTTACAGATGATGTTGTAGTTCTTCAGAAAAACAAGTTCCTTCCTTTTCACTTATTTCATAGCAGCTAGAAACAGTGGTTCCTCATCAGCTTTTCTTTCCTTTTGTATATTTGCAGAAAAACTGACCTGTGATGATGTTTGGGTTTGTTTCAGCAGTAACTGCATCATCATAGTTCTCACACGTCCTCTGTCAGAATGGAGAGATAAAAGCTATTCAATCCACATGAAGGTCATTAATGATCATTTGGATGCTTGTGGATGAAATACGCTCACATTCTTATCATACCTGTCAGTAGAACTGACTTCTGATCAGCTGTAATGGCGTCATCATAATTCTCAGCTTCATCCTCTACACCAAAACACAGAGATTTCAAGCTATTTCAAGTGGACTGAAGTGGCAGTTTGTACACTGTGGATTTGATGACACGATGCAAAATGACATGGTACATGTCAAAAATCTCAGTCCACACAAAGCAATAAACAAACGTATTTGCAGTGTGTGTGTTTCATTTCTACTGCTTTCTAAAACAAATCCCAAAACAGAAGCACACCATCCACGTTATCAGGGATCGGTCCAGCAGTGACGGCATCATCGTAGTCCTCTGGTGCCTCCACTCTTCCTGTAGCACCTAAATGAAAGAAAAGCAGAGGGTCTGTACAAACAGCTCCATCACATTCTGACCTCATGCTTTAATGTCAACTCACTACATTG
>NC_060901.1:102481-104653 GCF_014805685.1 Silurus meridionalis
GCCATATGGACCCAGTTCCAGGACCAAACCAGGCTGGTGTGTGGGTACTGAGGGCCGTCCACACTGCAGCTGTCTGCACACCACATCTGCATCCTCAATACCCCAAGAGTCATCACACACTGTTCCCCATGAACCACTGTGGAAAACCTCCAGCCTTCCTGCACAGTCTCCTCCAGAACCTACCAGCCTGATGGACCCTGTTTACACACACACACACACACACACACACACACACACACACACACACACACACACACACACACATAAACAGAGACAAAGTATGAAACAATAAATATTTTATCATAAGTAAAACTGAGTGTAAACATCAAGAAATGAAACATATTAAATTTCTGTCAGGATCTTCACTGAATTTACACAACACAAAGACAGTAACATGAATGACTCACCAGTCAGATTAGTGTGCTCTGGTTCCTGGTGCTGATAACACTAGTGTTCCTGCATTATGCCTGTTGCTCAGACACACATTCTCATTAAAAACAATACACATTCATGCATCCTGCATTTGGGTTCTTCCAGTCACATTCCTGAACATTTAACAGTAGCATTGAGGATGATTTAATGTCCTGTAGCCTATGACCAAGTCACCATTCAGATCCTTCTGACTTCATCCTCAAACCATCTAATTTACTCCAGAGTTACACAGACAAACCATGATGTGTGTGTGTGTGTGTGTGTGTGTGTGTGTGTGTGTGTGTGTGTGTGTGTGTGTGAAATCACACTTGACTGGATCAATACATTTACCAGCACTAAACAATTTATATTAAAGTTAATTGAACTCATGATTTTATATCATTACATAAAGATCACTGAACTTCACACCAGATTTTCTGCCAGATCTCAGGATATCTCAATCTCATACAAGTCAATCACCAGGTGAAACTTAATTAAATGACTGATAAGATGATTAATTTTCGAGTTCTTGTGTTTCATAAATTATCTCTGATTAAAAATGAACACAACTTCATTTTTACTTCTGAACATTTGTAAATCATCCAGAACAGTATAACTGAGTAAGAATGTTCCTCTACTGGTATCCTGCAGGTGATATCCACCTCATCACGATTATAACATCTGCTGAAGATGGACATTTCAACAGATTAGAGTCGGTTTCATTTTCATGGTCCAGCCAGTTCAGATTCTACTCTACCTGGATGAGTCCAAAATGATTCTGTTCAGCTCCCACACCAATGTTTCATCATCTGATTGTAACACACATTACCCCAGGTTCCATTGAACACTTTGATTCAACTCATCCAGAATGCAGCTGCATGATTTGATTTTAACCTCCTGAGGTTCTCCCACCCCACTGCTATGTTCCTCTACTGGTATCCTGCAGCTCCTGCATTACACTGATGTTTGCCTACAAAGAGAAACCACAGCAGCACTGCTCTACCTCACAGCTCTTATCTCAACCTGCACTGCACCATGATCATGCAATCAGTTGGGAAGTGAGATCAGTCACAAGATGCTGGTTTCTGATCAGAAGGTCATGTTCAAATCCCAGCACCACCAACTGCCAGGGCCCTTTAGCAAGGCCCTTAACCTCAAGTGCTCAGCTGTATAAGTGAGATGACTGTAAGTCACTCTGGATGAGGGCAGTAATGTAAATGCAGTAAATGTAAATCCTCTGATCCTGAAAGTCAGATAAATGATGGTGGAATATGGAGGTCTGTGCTTGAACAAGGCTGTTTAACTACTACAGATTCACATGTCTGCAGGAACAGACTCAGGAACATAGAGGTCCATTCTGTCAAACCTCCACCTTCCACAACACCCAGAATAGAAAACACCAACCGTGGCTGCTATGAACTTCTCCTCCACAGACACTGGAGCCAGAAACAGATACTAGAGCAGAAGCACTGCATCTCCTCACCCAATCAACTTCTAATCATCTAACTTTATTTTTCTTTTCACAGGGGTCACTGAAGGGAAAAGGAATATACAGTTTGTATCATCAGTGTAAAACACACTTTCAGGATGGAATGACTGTATTTTACACAGTAATTACAGACAATCTGTTCTAAGGTCATGTGTAGAACTTCATCATGTAGAAGAACACCACAGATCATGTGTTTCTACTCAGTGTTACATCATGCCATCAGTTCACCACAAAGTTCATTCTTTTTAAAAGAAGGGTCTTGAATCTTGTTT
>NC_060901.1:104753-119832 GCF_014805685.1 Silurus meridionalis
AAATACTTATAGTTAATAGTTAGGACTTTAAATACTTTTAAATACTTTTGTTCATATAGTGTAGATTCACTCCCAATGAAAACCTTAACATCTTCAGCTCTGCTACCTCTAGCTCTGCCTCCTGCCTTTACTCAATGCCACTGTCTCTAATCCATACAACATTGCAGGTCTCACCACAGTCCTATAAACTTTCCCTTTCATTCTTGCAGATACCCTACTATCACAAATCACTCCTGTCACTCTTCTCCACCCACTCCACCCTGCCTGCACTCTTTCTTTACTTCTAACACACTCTCCATTACTTTGCACTGTTGACCCCAGGTACCTGAACTCCTCCACCTTCTCCACCTCTTCTCCCTGCAACCGCACCACTCCACTGCCCTCCCTCTCATTCACACACATGTACTCTGTCTTACTCCTACTGACTTTCATTCCCCTTCTCTCCAGTGCATATATCCACCTCTCCAGGCTCTTCTCAACCTGCTCCCTACTCTCACCACAAATCACAATATCATCTGCAAACATCATGGTCCAGGAGACTCCTGTCTGACCTCGTCCGTCAACCTGTCCATCACCACTGCAAACAGGAAAGGGCTCAGGGCCGATCCTTGATGCAGTCCAACCTTCACTCTAAACCAGTCTGTCGTACCTACTGCACACTTCACTGCCGTCACACTGTCCTCATACATGTCCTGCACCACCCTTACATACTTCTCTGACACACCTGACTTCCTCATACAATACCACAACTCCTCTCTTGGCACTCTGTCGCACGCTTTCTCTAAATCCACAAATACACAATGCAATTCCTTCTGTCCTTCTCTATACTTCTCCATCAACATCCTCAAAGCAAATAAGGCATCTGTGGTGCTCTTCCTCGGCATGAAACCATACTGTTGCTCACAGATGGTCACCTCTTCTCTCAGCCTGGCTTCCACTACTCTTTCCCATAACTTCATGGTGTGACTGATCAACTTAATTCCCCTGTAGTTACTGCAGGTCTGCACATCTCCTTATGCTTAAAGATCGGTACCAGCACACTCCTTCTCCATTCCTCAGGCATCCTCTCCCTTCCAGAATCCTGTTAAACAATCTGGTTAAAAACTCCACTGCCATCTCTCCTAAACATCTCCACGCCTCTACCGGTATGTCATCTGGTCCAACCGACTTTCCATTCTTCATCCTCTTAATCGCTGCTCTCACTTCCTCCTTACTAATCCTATCTACATCCTGCTTCACCAACTCCACATCCTCCAACCTTCTCTCTGTGATTTTCCTCATTCATCAGCTGCTCAAAATACTCCCTCCACCTTCTCAACACACTCTCCTGACTAGTCAACACATTTCCTCTCCATCCTTTATTGCTCTAACTTGCAGTACATCCTTCCCAGCTCGGTCCCTCTGCCTGGCCAATCGGTATAACTCCTTTTCTCCTTCCTTAGTGTCCAACCTCTTATACAGCTCCTCATATGCCTTTTCCTTGGCTTTCGCCACATCCCTTTTACCTGCTGCCGCATCTCCTTGTACTCCTGCCTACTTTTCTCATCACTCTGTCGATCCCACTTCTGTTTTGCCAACCTCTTTCCCTAATGCTCTCCTGCACTTCCTCATTCCACCACCACGTCTCCTTGTCTTGCTTTCTATTTCCAGATGTCACACCAAGTACTTTTCTAGCTGCCTCCTCATCACTCCTGCAGTAGTTCCCCAATCATCCGCACCTCTTCACCACCACCCAGCCCCTGTCTGACCTCTTCCTGAACCTCACACTACACTCTTCCTCCTTCAGTTTCCACCATCTTATTCTTCTTTCAATCCTTACATTCCTCCTCTTCTTCTTCGCCTCCAAAACCATCCTACAGACCACCATCCGATGCTGTCTAGCTACACTGTCCCCGCCAACACCTTACAGTCTCCAATCTCCTTCAGGTTGCATCTCCTGCATAGCACATAGTCCACCTGTGTGCACCTTCCTCCACCCTATACGTCACCCTATGATCCTCCTTCTTCTTAAAATAAGTGTTCACCACTGCCATTTCCATCCTTTTAGCAAAATCTACCACCATCTGCCCTTCCACATTCATTATCATCATCCCTTCAACTTCCACCTTCACGATCATCACCCTATCAGAAACTCTCTTCACCTCCACTACACTCTTACTGTACTCTTCCTTCAGAATCACCCTACACCATTTCTCTTCCCATCCACACCATGATAAAACAGTTTAAACCCACCTCCGATGTTCCTGGCCTTACTCCCTTTCCACTTGGTCTCCTGAACACACAGCATATCTACCTTTCTCCTCTCCATCATATCAGCTATCTCTCTCCCTTTACCCGTCATAGTACCAACATTTAAACTACCCACCCGAACCTCTACTCTCCTACACTGCTCCTTTTCCTGCCGTCTCTGAAGACGTCTTCCTCCTCTCCTTCTCCTCCTTCGGCCAACAGTAGCCCAATTTCCACCGGTACCCTGTCGGCTAACGATACCTGTGGCGGTCGTTGTTAACCCAGGCCTCGACCGATCCGGTATGAAATTCTCCTTTGTGATCCGCATATTTGATTTGGCACATGTTTTACGCTGGATGCCCTTCCTAACGCAATCCTCCCCATTTACCCGGGCTTGGGACCAGCACTAAGAGTGCACTGGCTTGTGCCCCCCTAATGGCCCACTTTTCTCAAGATGTTCTTCTAAAACACACAAGAGTGCGACATGGAGGACGAGTAAATTGGAATTGTTTTTATGACAACTGTATTTGCACCTTTAAAACCCGTTCTTTCATATAATTAGTTGTGTTTTTTCAGGGAAAAAAGATAGAAAACTGAGATCAGCTGATAATGATGTATTTGTTGTTTTATTAGGACACATCTCCAGCAGACCAGAGGGATGAAAATGGGAATTCTTGTTCTAACCGAGGATGATGTCGCCCCTAGCACACCGCCTACCGTTACAAACTTTGCTGTTGTTTTGGGGGAGGAAGTTGTTCTGAAAGACATTTCAGACCTGCAATCTGCTGTTTCTTACCTGTTTGGCCTTATCTTCGCCTTGGATGTTCAGTACCCAAAAGAACTCAAATATACTTTTGAGGTAATTGAGAAGGTGTTTATGGAAATGGGCACTCGATGCTCTGCAAGGGTACAGTCTTTGCAAACTAAGTTCTTCCTGCGAACGTTGTTGAACTGTGAATTGTTGAACTGTTTGAAAATGTTTTAAGGCTGTTTTAAAAATGTTAGTTTTTTGGTGTTATGAAAATGAGGCTTACTGCTCTGCAAAGGTACAGTCCGTGAAAAGTAAACTCTTACTGGGAATGTTGGCATTTTGGTGTGAGCATCTTTTGAATTAAACAAATATTAGCATTAAAATGTTAATTAATAAAATAAATTGTTAAACTTAGTTGTTGAAATGTGAATATTATGTCTTACAATGTCATTTTTATTTAATTTGTTTTGTTGATTGTGTGTTTATTTTTCATCTTTTCAGATTCTTTATTGTGCCATTTTATTTGTTATTTTATTTAAATTTCATTTATATTTGTACTAATTTATTTTATTGTTTGTTTGAAAATGTTTATTGATTGCAGTGTATTTTGTAAGCTACGTGTTGACATTGTTGACAGTGTTACATTGTTGAAAGGTAGGCAGACCATCCAGTGTTGAACTTTTATGTTTTAATGTTTTATTTTACGTTTATTGGTGTTTTAATGTTTTAAGCATCTAAGGAATAGAGTCAAAGCCTTTACACGTTAAAAGGTTAAAAGTGAATTTTCAATTATCTTCAGTTTGTTTTTTCATTGATTGACATTTTTATTTTGACTTTCTTGTTTTTCTGTTAGGAGGTATGGCTATTGTTTGACCTTGTTTGTATTCAAGACATTCAAGATTATAAACAAACAAAACTTAAAGTCTGCAGTTATAGTTTTATTTTATAACATTGTGTAAATGCTAACAAAACATCTTTGTCCATAAAACTCATAGAAAAATGTTCACATAACATAATTTATTGGGACACATTGGAAAATAATTACAAGTAAATTTAACTAGAAAAACTGTGTTACTTGAACAAAAAAGAGATGTGACTTTACTCAGTGATTTGAGTTGAATGAACAACTTGGGTTAAAGTTAAGTAAACTCAAAAAAAGCTGTGCAGCAAGTTGCCTTGAAATTTTAAGTTAAGTCAACTTTTCATTTTTTACAGTGTGGCTGGATTATTTGAAGTGTAGGAAACACGACTCTAATCTGTATCAGTGTCCATCTTCACCCTGGGGACAGAACAGATGTGATAATAGCGATGAGGTGGCACACATTACCTGCACAGGTGGTCCACAAGGTACACGAGAAAATTGCTCCTCATTTCCCTCTTAGAAACATTGATCAAGTAAATATCTATAAAGAAAAGCTGTTTGTTCTTCATTTGTATTTGTTAAAGACAGAAGATATTTTTTAATGTGTTTATAAAATAATTTTCTGAGGACTTTAATGTGGTTCCTCATATAACCATCCTGAGATCATCTGAACTTCTTCACATTTCATCAAAATCAAACCAACAGTGATTAAATCATTAAAGAGAACTTAAAGCTGATCTTCCTGCTTCAAATTCTTTCAGTCATCAGACAGATTAATAATTTATTTATTACACATCAAAGGAGACATTTCAGGATCTTCAGTAAATATAAGGTTTTATCTTCATGGTGTTGTAGTGAGATGTGTGACTGGAGATGTTATTCAGCGTTGGTGTATTTCCTCATGTGTGATGTGTGTGATGTAGAACACTGGTCTCTCAGGCTGAGTGGAGGAAAGGGAAGCTGCTCTGGGAGGTTGGAGGTGTATCATAACGCTACATGGGGCTCCGTTTGTGATAATCAGTGGAACATCAGGAACCCTCAGGTGGTGTGCAGACAGCTGGGCTGTGGGTCGGCGCTGAGTGCTGATAGGTTTGGTCCTGGTGAAGGGACTGTCTGGCTGAACAGAGTGAAGTGTCGAGGGGATGAGATTCACCTGTGGGACTGTCATCATTCCCTGAAGAAACACACTGACTGCTCTCATGCTGGAGTCACCTGTGCAGGTCAGAGGGGTGTGCTAACTTTTCAGCATTCTGTCTCCATTCATTACACTTTTCTCCCAGGGTTAAACCTTTAGGTTTTTTTTAGATATACTTAATGTTTGTGTCTTATTGAATATTTTTGTATGTACAGATACTCCTGGATCAACACCATCTGAAGCTCCACACACCCCTCAATTAGTTTGTGTTGGGGACGCTGCTCTTCCATAGAGCTTCTGGTGGTGCTGTTTTACAGAACAGAGTGCTCAGAAGAGGTACAGCACATTCACACATTCATCTCCACACACTATATCCAATCTATAATTAGATACACTGGGTTCTTTATCATGTTCTGTATCAGAAGATTATCTTCATTTTATTTCTGTTTGGTTTCTGTGTGGTGATTATATGAAAATGCACAGGCAGCACAATGAAAAATGATTCTGATAGTATAAATATCAACGTTCTGTTTGTATAAGAACTATAACCTCCATTTTGTCATCCAACAAGTGTGTTATATCGACGCTGGAACAGCATCCAACTACAATAACCAAAACACAGCGTGGCCTACACACATGACCACCACAGACTGCAATACACACAAACACAGGGACTGTCATTCTGTTCACCAGCTGATCATAAACACCTGAACTCCATCTCCCACTCACCACACATAGAATATAAAGCTTCTCCCAACACCAGTTCCCTACTGGATATGCTTTGTGTGTCATTCTAGTCATATCAGGCCTTTCTGTTCCCTTTATACAAGATGTACATCGACGTGTAAAATCTCTCTGGTGCTTCAGAAACAGTGTGTAAATAATAAAGATATGATCATTTCCTCTTCTTTAATTTACTGGTGGAATATCAGTGATGACTCTGAGGTTGTTGGAACACCATTACTATTAATACTGTACAAACCATTTATTCAGGAGGAAAAGGTGAAGCAGAAATGTGACTGAGACGCCATCAAACACCTTTTCACAACAAATCAACACAATAAACCAAATTTATTCTCCATAAAATAAAATAAAGTCCAAAAAGAAATTAATCAATAAATGTTTAAAACAAATCAAATTCAGTGGCAAAAAAAAAGAACAAAAGGGACAAAAGGACAATACTAATGACTTCTGAAAGACACCAGGGATGTTATAAATGCTGGGAAATGAAATATATTTTAAAACCTCTTGCATACAATAACTTTATAGAGAATGGAGGAGGTGAAGAAAAGACTCCTGATGTCAGTTCAGTGTCCTGAGTGAGTTTAGTCATTGAGAGTTCATGCTGTGTTGTTTATTACGGGAAGTGCTACGAGGTGAACGACCACAAAACCATGACCTTCAGAATGTGGAAAGTCAGTTCCATACACACAACTATCACTGAGCTACTTAATGTCACTAGATTCTTATCAGGTTCTGTTCACACACCAATTAAAAATATCTTGAACCTGTTTGTAATTTTTCTAATTTTATTACAGTCACCAGCCAGAATCACTTATTATAGATTTTACATTTACTTTTCTCTAATTGTATTTTATTTGTATCGATTATTCATGTGAGCAGGCAAAGATAAACAAAGTGCCTCAAATTCTCTGGTTAAAAACAAATGTAAATACAAAGAAACTATATGATTAAGAATAAAGAGTGGATTCAGTGATGGAAGTACAGGTGGAGAAAGAGGGAGTGGCAGCAAGGAGGAATCACGCCATTCCCGGATCCCTGCACTGTGTGTGTATGTGTGTGTGTTTGTGTATGTGTGTGTGTGTGTGTGTGTGTGTGTGTGTGTGTGTGTGTGTGTGTGTGTGTGTGTGTGTGTTTTTGTGTGAAATATATTTTGGGTATAAGTATGTAGGCGATTCGGTTTCTCCCATTAGGGGTCGCCACAGCAGATCATCCGTCTCCATACCCCCTGTCCTCTACACCCCCTCCATCTGCTCACTACTCTCACCACGAATCACAATATCATCTGCAAACATCATAGTCTACGGAGACTCCTGTCTGACCTCGTCCTTCAATCTGTCCATCACGACTGCAAACAGAAAAGGGCTCAGAGCCGATCCTTGATGCAGTCCAACCTCCACCTTGATCCAGTCTGTTGTTCCTACTGCACACTTTACTGCTGTCACACTGTCCTCATACATGTCCTGCACCACCCTCACATACTTCTCTGACACACCAGACTTCCTCATACAATACCACAACTCCTTTCTCCACCCTCTCGTACACTTTCTCTAAATCCACAAACACACAGCAGAGTCTTTACTTCCTGAGAAGGCTGAGGAAAGCCCTTCTCCCTCCCTCCATCCTTACCACATTCTACAGAGGGACCATTGAGGGCATCTTGAGCAGCTGCATCACTGCCTGGTTTGGGAACTGCACCGTCTCGGATCGCAAAACCCTACAGAGGATAGTGAGGACAGCTGAGAAGATCATCGGAGTCTCTCTCCCCTATCATGGACATTTTCACCACACACTGCACCTGCAAAGCACACAGCATTGTGGACGACCACACACCCCTCACACACACCCCTCACACACACCCTTTTCACCCATCAGGGAAGCAGCTCCGAAGCTTTCGGGCCGTCACATCCAGACTGTTCAACAGCAGAGGTGGCAAAAGTAAGCACATCTATTATTTAAGTAGAAGTACAGATACTCGTTATAAAATTCTCGGGTAAAAGTTGAAGTACTGAATAAACCTTTTTACTTAAGTGAAAGTAAAGAAGTCTTGGCTCAGACATGTACTTAAGTAAAAAGTAGTTATTACTTCTACCCATTTTAGCTGTTAACTGGACCTCACATCATATTAATATTTGACAGACAGACAGACAGACAGACAGACCGACAGACCGACAGACCGACAGATAGATAGATAGATAGATAGATAGATAGATAGATAGATAGATAGATAGATAGATAGATAGATAGATAGATAGATACAACATTGTCATTGCATAGTTCAGGTACACAGAAACGAAATGCAGTTTGGCATCTACCAGAAGTGCAAAAAGTAGCAATCATGCAAATAGTGCAGATAAACATGTATAATATGTACAGCATGTGATATACATATATATATGTATATATATATATATATATATATATATATATATATATATATATATATCTTCTTCTTCTTCTTCGGCTGCTCCCATTAGGGGTCGCCACAGCGGATCATCCGTCTCCATACCACCCTGTCCTCTACATCTGCCTCTTTCACACCAACTACCTGCATGTCTTCCCTCACCACATCCATGAACCTCCTCCTTGGCCTTCCTCTTTTCCTCCTACCTGGTGGCTCCATCTTCAACATTCTTCTACCAATATAATTCATGTCCCTTCTCTGCACATGTCCAAACCATCTCAATCTCGCCTCCCTCACCTTGTCGCCAAAACATCCTACATGTGCTGTCCTCTAATAAACTCATTTCTAATCTTGTCCATCCTCGTCCTCCCAACGAAAACCTTAACATCTTCAGCTCTGCTACCTCCAGCTCTGCCTCCTGCCTTTTACTCAATGCCACTGTCTCTAATCCATACAACATCGCAGGTCTCACCACAGTCCTATAAACTTTCCCTTTCATTCTTGCAGATACCCTACTATCACAAATCACTCCTTTCACTCTTCTCCACCACTCCACCCTGCCTGCACTCTTTTCTTTACTTCTCTAACACAATCTCCATTACTTTGCACTGTTGACCCCAGGTACCTGAACTCCTCCACCTTCTCCACCTCTTCTCCCTGCAACCGCATTACTCCACTGCCCTCCCTCTCATTCACACACATGTACTCTGTCTTACTCCTACTGACTTTCATTCCCCTTCTCTCCAGCATATATCCACCTCTCCAGGCTCTTCTCAACCTGCTCTCTACTCTCACCACAAATCACAATATCATCTGCAAACATCATAGTCCAGGGAGACTCCTGTCTGACCTCGTCCGTCAACCTGTCCATCACCACTGCAAACATCAAAGGGCTCAGGGCCGATCCTTGATGCAGTCCAACCTTCACTCTGAACCAGTCTGTCGTACCTACTGCACACTTCACTGCCGTCACACTGTCCTCATACATGTCCTGCACCACCCTCACATACAATACCACAACTCCTCTCTTGGCACTCTGTCGTACGCCTTCTCTAAATCCACAAATCCACAATGCAATTCCTTCTGTCCTTCTCTATACTTCTCCATCAACATCCTCAAAGCAAATAAGGCATCTGTGGTGCTCTTCCTCAGCATGAAACCATACTGTTGCTAACAGATGGTCACCTCTTCTCTCAGCCTGGCTTCCACTACTTTTTCCCATAACTTCATGGTGTGACTGATCAACTTAATTCCCCTGTAGTTACTGCAGGTCTGCACATCTCCCTTATGCTTAAAGATCGGTACCAGCACACTCCTTCTCCATTCCTCAGGCATCCTCTCCCCTTCCAGAATCCTGTTAAACAATCTGGTTAAAAACTCCACTGCCATCTCTCCTAAACATCTCCACGCCTCTACCGGTATGTCATCTGGTCCAACCGACTTTCCATTCTTCATCCTCTTAATCGCTGCTCTCACTTCCTCCTTACTAATCCTATCTACATCCTGCTTCACCAACTCCACATCCTCCAACCTTCTCTCTCTGTGATTTTCCTCATTCATCAGCTGCTCAAAATACTCCTCCACCTTCTCAACACACTCTCCTCACTAGTCAACACATTTCCCTCTCCATCCTTTATTGCTCCCCTACTTGCAGTACATCCTTCCCAGCTCGGTCCCTCTGCCTGGCCAATCGGTATAACTCCTTTTCTCCTTCCTTAGTGTCCAACCTCTTATACAGCTCCTCATATGCCTTTTCCTTGGCTTTCGCCATCCCTTTTACCTGCTGCCGCATCTCCTTGTACTCCTGCCTACTTTTCTCATCACTCTGTCGATCCCACTTCTGTTTTGCCAACCTCTTTCCCTAATGCTCTCCTGCACTTCCTCATTCCACCACCACGTCTCCTTGTCTTGCTTTCTACTTCCAGATGTCACACAAGTACTTTTCTAGCTGCCTCCCTCATAACTCCTGCAGTAGTTCCCCAATCATCCGGTGCCCCTTCACCACCACGAGCCCCTGTCTGACCTCTTCCCTGATCCTCACACTACCTCTTCCTCCTTCAGTTTCCACCATCTTATTCTTCTTTCAATCCTTACATTCCTCCTCTTCTTCTTCGCCTCCAAAACCATCCTACAGACCACCATCCGATGCTGTCTAGCTACACTGTCCCCGCCAACACCTTACAGTCTCCAATCTCCTTCAGGTTGCATCTCCTGCATAGCACATAGTCCACCTGTGTGCACCTTCCTCCACTCTTATCGTCACCCTATGATCCTCCTTCTTCTTAAAATACGTGTTCACCACTGCCATTTCCATCCTTTTAGCAAAATCTACCACCATCTGCCCTTCCACATTCCTCTCCTTAAAACCATACCTACCCATCACCTCCTCATCACCTCTGTTCCTTCACCTACATGCCCATTAAAGTCTGCCCCAATCACCAATCGTTCTTTCCTAGGTACACCATCTACCACTTCATCTAATTCACTCCAGAATCTTTCCTTTTCCTCCATCTCACAGCCAACTTGGAGCATAGGCACTGATGACATTTATCATCATCCTTCAACTTCCACCTTCACGATCATCACCCTATCAGAAACTCTCTTCACCTCCACTACACTCTTACTGTACTCTTCCTTCAGAATCACCCCTACACCATTTCTCTTCCCATCCACACCATGATAAAACAGTTTAAATCCACCTCCAATGTTCCTGGCCTTACTCCCTTTCCACTTGGTCTCCTGAACACACAGCATATCTACCTTTCTCCTCTCCATCATATCAGCTATCTCTCTCCCTTTACCCGTCATAGTACCAACATTTAAAGTACCAACCCGAACCTCTACTCTCCTACACTGCTCCTTTTCCTGCCGTCTCTGTAGGCGTCTTCCTCCTCTCCTTCTCCTCCTTGACCAACAGTAGCCCAATTTCCACGGTACCCTGTCGGCTAACGATACCTGTGGTGGTCGTTGTTAACCCGGGCCTCGACCGATCCGGTATGAAATTCTCCTTTGTGATCCGCATATTTGATTTGGCACATGTTTTACGCTGGATGCCCTTCCTAACGCAACCCTCCCCATTTACCCGGGCTTGGGACCGGCACTAAGAGTGCACTGGCTTGTGCCCCCCTAATGGCTGGGTTATATATATATATATATATATATATATATATATATATATATATATATATATATATATATATATATATATATACGCATATGTACAGTGATTAACCTCATACGACCTGGGTGTCCACATACATTGTGCACAATGGTGTCTTTATTGTTTTCTGTAGATACAGACCGAGTGTCCACATAAGTGACATCATTTTTTTCCAAGAAAAGCTTCATGTTCAAAGAAAATATGGTTATTTTAATTATTGGTTCTTCATAACCCCAAATAACTGAAAGAAATCTAAAATGCAAGCCAAACCAAAGCTCAGGTCTTAGAAGGTTAAATATAAAGGCTATAACAGTGCAGAGACGTGTGGACATCATTAAGAGCCTTTGCTATGTTTCCACACGGACAGTTAATGAGGTGATACCGGAGAAAATGCACCTCTTCAAGTTAAGAAGCTTTTATATATAATCATAGACCTTTTACAGATTTTAATGATGTATTGTTTTTATCTGTACGATCAATAAATACAGTAATTTAGGGCCATTATGAGGGAAAAACCCACAAAACGCCACCCAGAGGGTAAATTGAGATTTGGTGTTTTATTTGAGACTTTGTGCAAAAATAAAACAAAAGTTTACTGATTAAAATTATTTTTCGGTGAAGTTTATTTATTTATTGTATATCTAAGTAAAGAAAGGACGTCGTGAATAAGTGTATGTTTTTCTGGAGGTTTTAATTTCGCCTCTTTTATATTTAGTTATTTATTTATGTATTTATATTTTTTATAGAAATGGTAAAAACAGAAATGTGCGCTGAATTGATGGCGTGTTAATAACATTTAATGCCGTTTACAATAATTTTAATTTTGACAGCCAAGTATATATAAATACATATATAAATACATATTATATATATATATATTAATACAAAACTAATTAAAAATGTTGTTACCTAATGAATGTATCCAGGCTGAAGATCCACATATAGAACACAAGCAGAGAAAAGATGATGATGATCAGGAATGTGTCTGTTCTCAGTCATGTTCTCATCACTGACTCCCTCTGTCTCATCCACATTAACCCCAAACTTCTTACTGCCTTCTGCCTGCTGAATCTTATCTTCGTAAAGAGTGAGAGTCAGGACTTTATACACCAGCGGATTGAAAAAGACGCGCAGTAACAGGAAATCGGTTGTTCGGCTGAAATCGACGCAAAGTGAAAAGAAAAATTTTATATTTCACCAAATCAATGAATTAAAACTAAAGTAACGAGCTGGTTTTAAAAATGTAAGAAGTAAAAAGTACAGATATTTGAGTAAAAATGTAATGAGTAAAAGTAATAAGTTATCTGAAAAATAAATAGTGGAGTAAAAAACTGATACCAGAAAATCTACTTAAGTACAGTAACGTATTTATAGTAACTTAAGTATTTGTACTCCGTTACTTCCTCCTCTGTTCAACAGTTTCTTCCCTCAAGCCATCAGTCTTCTCAACACAAAACTAAACTAAAACTCACACACACACACACACACACACACACACACACACACACACACACAACTGTGTAATTGATCTGTACAACCGGGACTCAACACACACTCGTACACACTTCACACATCCATGCCTTCAGCACCACCCATATTATATCACCTCAATCTGTTTACATGCTGTTTCTGCACATCTGTTTTGCTGCTACAGCTTTTTTGCACAAACCATTTTGTTTACATTTTGTTTAATTACATGTTCACTCCTGTACTCAGTTCTCTTTTACACACCGCACTGTGTAATATACAGCACGTTTACTGGTGGCGCTATTTTGTATTTGTGTATTTGTCCTACACTGTCTTGTGTTGTCTTTGCACTGTTTGCACCAGGTTGCACATGATGCACTTTATGTGGCGACACCTACAGTCCTTAACTCTGTGTTCTGTTATGTAGCTTTATGTTGTTTATGGAGCATCAGGGTTCTGGAGGAACGTTGTTTCATTTCACTGTGTACTGCGTCAGATATATATGGTTGAAATGACAATAAATCTTCTTGACTTGACCGACACAATGAGACGTCTGAGCTTCACGATAGTTCTCCATCAATGTTCTTAAAGGAAATATTGCGTCTGTGGTGCTCTTCCTCGACATGAAACCATACTCTTGCTCACAGATGGTCACCTCTTCTCTCAGCCTGACTTCCACTACTCTTTCCCATAACTTCATGGTGTGACTGATCAACTTAATTCCCCTGTAGTTACTGCAGGTCTGCACATCTCCCTTATTCTGTTTCTCCAACCTCTTTTTCCTTCTGCTCTCCTGCACTTCCTCATTCCACCACCACGTCTCTTTGTTTTCCTTTCTATTTCCAGATGTCACACCAAGTACCTTTCTAGTTGTCTCACTCATCACTTCTGCAAGAGTTTCCAATCATCCATCATCTCCTCATCACCACCACCGAGCCCCTGTCTGACCTCTTCTCTGAACCCCACACTTCAGTCTTCAGCTTCCACCATCCTATTCTTCTTTCAGTCCTCACTCTCCTCCTCTTCTTCTTCACCTCCAAAACCATCCTACAGACCACCATCCGATGCTGTCTGGCTACACTGTCCCCTGCCAACACCTTACAGTCTCCAATCTCCTACAGGTTGCATCTCCTACATAGAATATAGTCCACCTGTGTGCACCTTCCTCCACTCTTATACGTCACCCTGTGATCCTCCTTTTTCTTAAAAAACGTGTTCACCACTGCCATTTCCATCCTTTTAGCAAAATCTACCACCATCTGCCCTTCCACATTCCTCTCCTTAAAACCATACCTACCATCACCTCCTCATCACCTCTGTTCCCTTCACCTACATGCCCATTAAAGTCTGCCCCAATCACCAATCGTTCTTTCCTAGGTTCACCTTCTACCACTTCATCTAACTCACTCCAGAATTTTTCGATCTCCTTCATCTCACAACCCACTTGTGGAGCATAAACACTGATTATGTTTTTCATCACCCCTTCAACTTCTAGCTTCACATTTATCACCATATCAGAAACTCTCTTCACCTTCACTACACTCTTACTGTACTCCTTCAGAATCACCCCTACACCATTTCTCCTTCCATCAGCACCATGATAGAACAGTTTAAACACCTCCAATGTTCCTGCTCTTACTCTCTTTCCACTTGGTCTCCTAAACACACAACATCTCTACCTTTCTCCTCTCCATAATATCAGCTCCCTCTCTCCATTTACCAGTCATAGTACCAACATTTAAAGTACCAACCCGAACCTCCACTCTCCTACACTTCTCCTTTCCCTGCCATCGCTGTCTTCCTCCTCTCCTTCTCCTCCTTTGGCCAACAGTAGCCCAATTTTCACTGTTGGTAACCCAGGCCTCAACCAATCAATTATGAATTTCTGGTCTATGATCTGCATATTTGATTTGGCACGTTTAACACTGGATGCCCTTCCTAACGCAACCCTCCCCATTTATCTGGGCTTGGGATCAGCACTAAGAGTGCACTGGCTTGTGCCTCCCTAATGACTGGCTTATGTGGGTGCTTCTATCAGGTACAAAAATGAGAGTGTGAGTTGATGGACAGTTGCTTATTCAGGTGCTTGTTTATTCTCTTGTCATTTCAAGACTGGATTCTGCAGCTTTCTGCTGGCAGGTCTTCCTCTGAATGCTATTCACCCACTGCAAATGATTCAAAATGCAGTTGTGTGATGCTCTCCCTCACCACCCCACTGCTGTTCCGTTCACTGGCTTCTGGTAACTGCACGTATCAGATTCAAAACAGTGACGTTCACCTACAAGGCCAAAAATGGTTCAGCACCATATTACCTCAGAGACCTCATCACA
>NC_060901.1:119932-132529 GCF_014805685.1 Silurus meridionalis
ATGAAGGACTGGATGAAGGAGATGGACTTTGACTACCAGGCTGTAAAGACACATATTGTATATTATGAACTTAAACATAATGATGATAATGACATATAAAGGTCTTTTTAAATGACATAAAAGTGCAGGCTGTATAATGGTGGGGGTGGAGGTAGGGGGCGCTACAGCAGTAGGAGTGGAGTAAAGCAGGTGGAACACTTGCAGCAGGTGGAACACTTACGACCTGGTAAAAGAACAATAAAGAGTGTGGAACACAGGTTTTATTTACCTTTTAGTCTTGATATTTTTTACAGATTTAAATAAGAAGAAACATTAAAAATCTAACATTCACACATTAATATGTTTAATCCACAATCATCTCTGTACACTAGTGAGAGTCTGAGGGCAGAAGTGAAGTGAAATGAAGATCTATAAGTTTGAGAAATGTGCTACATAAAAACAAAAACAGTTTTATTTTTCATCCGTTTTTTATTGTATATTGGTTTATTTTGGTCCCATTTCAGAGGTAAATCTCTGCTTTATAATTAGTAGATGATTGAACAATTGGACTGTGGAAAGTGAATGGACATTTATATATACAGCACTCAGGTGAAAACAATAGGAATCTAATTATGGACACAGTGACACAACACCTGGTAAAACAGGGCCCATGAAGAGAAACAAAATGAAACATAACATGATCACTAGTCCTGACAAACCAAAAAGAAAAAAAACACCTTTTTCATCTGATTAAGTGGATGAATAATTAATGACCCAGTTTCAGAGTTATGTTATGTCTTTTTACCTGTAGTGTCTGGTGTTATTTCGTGTGCTTCATGTAATTCACTGTGGTTGAAAAAAAAAAATGTTATCCTCTGCTGTGATATAAAGGTGCATTTACACATTTTACACATTACTTTGGGTGTTCCTGTACACCCCAGAACTCTGCACCTTCCATTCTTTCACATATTATTGGCCAATGTGAGGAATTGTCCAAGTGGACATCCTGGTTAGAAACGGGAGCCATGTTCTCCTGCTATCTTCTTATATGAATCCCACTGTTGTTCTTTCACTCCCATCTTTTTTTGGACAGACTATATGCTATTTGTGACTTGAAGGCATACAGATGCCTCTGGTCAGCTCTCATCATTCCATTATTAGCACAATCTCATCTGTAGATTAGCCACCATGTCACCACTGCCATATCAATCTAATAAAAAACTAGATTTTGATGGTGAGACATTTAAATCTGATGTTAAGGTGATATAAAGCAATCAATAAATTCAACAAGTCAACACACTGATTGTGTGGATCCTGCTGCAGGACTGTAGTCTTGCCTTCCATAGAACACCTTAGTAATTTTTTCTGAAAAAGAAAAGAAAAAGAATGTGTTAAAAAATGTGTTAAAAGAAGTAAAATCAACTAAAAAACTAAGAAAATGAACATGTTATTTGTTTATACTGTGCATAAAAACGTGATAATATGTGATGACATCAAAACACATTGTCAGCAAAAATATCCTTTAAAAACATGCATTTTGTCGAAGAACCACTCGCTCAGCCTTTCCTTCCTTCTAATCACCCACATGTTCAATATACACTTTTATAAGTGTTTCCACTCACTCACCGTCCGATCTACAGGTTACTCCATAGATCTTCACTTTGCTCCGGCCTCTACCAGCAGGGTTTTACCACCCACCTCCAGTAGCCTGATGGCTCTTCCGGCTTTGTATTCCAGAGAAGCAGCCGAGTGAAGTCCTGCAAGTCAACTTATATATGGAGATGCAGCCTCACATGTTCCCCACTGACCGATCCAAGGTAGCATTTCTGATATCTCTGCTAACCAGGAAGGCTCTTTCAAGGGCGAGAGCCATATGGAGTGCCAATAGTGCCATAACCACCTCATATGCGCTCTTCACAACCACTTCATTCCCCAATGTCCAATGTTCACCCAATTATCAAAACATCTGGTCACACTTATAACCACCATGCTCTTCTGTTTTGGTTGTAGATCTGGGGCAATTTCCTTTCACAAGAGTGCTTAGAGTGCCTTCAGCTGCAGAGATAGGAGATTGGTCTGGACTGTTCAGGTGTATCATTTTTTCCATTACAAACAAATTTCAATGTGAAATCAACGCAAAGTTGATCAAATCACTCAGCTGAGCAGAATCATTTCAGTTTTTCATCATTGTATGATCTGTAAAGCGCGAGCTTCTTTAAGACACAGGAGCAAATCAGCCACAGGTAGAGGAAATGTTGATTCATTCAATGTAAAAAACTCATATAAAAGACAGGAACATGAGCAAACCCTGATGTAGACCAAATACAAATGCAGATTTGGCTAAAGATGTAAAAATAATTAAATATATATGAGTAGTTATAACAATACATTACATACTGTATGTCACTCCTATGAAAGGGACGTCACAGACAGGATCCATTTACATCAGAAGGATGAACTCAGTAACTCAGACCAGCAAAGAAAGAGGTGAAAACTGTAGACGTCACGAGGGACTTGTCTCTTATTTGTCAGTGTCAGCTCTATAACGAGTTTATTTAATAAATGTTTTATTAATAAAATATTAACTCTATAATAATATTCAATAATCAACAAATGTTGAGTAAATTATATTTACAACAAAATATAAATATAATAAATATTTCCATAAGTCTGTAAAATGGGATGAAGATAATTATTGTGCAGTAAATCAGAAAGATCAGGAAATGTTTGTAAATCTACAGATGTGAAAGATGGACTCCTGTTACAGATGTGTTACAGATGTGTGTATTATTGTGTTAGTGTGATTTGTTTTCTCTCATCCACAGTGTGTGTAATTGTGTGTATCACATCCTCCCCCTCAGCACCTGCAGTCTCTCCCAGCTGCAGCAGTGCTTCTCTGTACACTCTCACTGACCGAGGTTTTTGTACGATGCTCTAACACTGTGTGAACACATAGCTACTACTGATCTCATGGTAACTCTGACAGTAGTAATCTCCTGCATCTTCAGTCTGGACTCCACTGATGGTCAGAGTGAAGTCAGTATTCGATCCACTGCCACTGAAACGAGCTGGAATTCCTGATTTTGTAGCAGCATAGATCAGGAGTTTAGGAGCTTCTCCAGGTTTCTGCAGGTACCAGAGCATCATCATACACACTGCTACTGGTTTTACAGTTGATGGTGACTGTGTTTCCTGGAACAACAGTTTGCACTGAAGGAGTCTGAGTCACAGTCACCTGACCTCTGGATCCTGTAGAGAAACATAGATTGTGTTTGTATGCTGTAAAGTGGTGTAGAATTAGTATGAAATGAAGTGTGTGAGGCTGTGAGTTGATGTTAAACTCTCACCTTGAGTCCAGAGGGCCAGTGTGCAGATGAAGACGCTGATCAAAGTCATGGTTGCTGTGGGTGAAGTTGCTGATCAGCAGCTCTCAGTCATGAAGTGTTCAAGTCACAGGACTATAAACACTCACAGAGCACTGAAGCATGGACTGCTAATGCAAAGTGTGTGTGTGTGTGTGCTGTGTGTGTGTGTGTGTGTGTGTGTGTGTGTGTGTGCTGTGTGTGTGTGTGTGTGTGTGTGTGTCACAGTGTGTGTGTGTGATGTGTGTGTGTGTGTGTGTGTGTGTGTGTGTGTGTGTGTGTGTGTGTGTGTGTGTGTGTGTGTGTGTGTGTGTGTGTGTGTACTGGTGATGAGTGTACAGTCATTAGAATGTATCACTGTGGTACTTTGGTGGAGGCTCCAAACTCATGGTGAAAAGTAAGTAAAAGTTGATGCTCTTTATCAGTTACTTTAATGAATAAACTTCAGATAAACTGTAGATTAAAATGATGAGAATTGAAATTGACATCACATGAAGGATTGATGAGTAATTTATAACAGTATCATAAAGGATCCATAATAAATGTGTATGAACATTCAGCTGCTGTCAGGTCTATAAATGATACATTATATATGAATGATGCAGTAATGAGATTTTTGTTCGATTTCTTGCACATCATTAATTTCATTATTATTTTATTTGAACACAAAGACATTATTGAGATTCGACACCAGAATAAAGCTGAACAAAGTTCTAGTGGCTCCACGATGTAAAGAGGAATTAGGAAATGTTCTCCTACTGCTGGAACACATTTGTGCTGCTGCAGAGTTTCCAGTTTTGTCTCTATTGGAGTTCAGAGCGTTTACAGAATTCACTCAGTGAGAGTTTCAGTGTTGGAACCCAGTTTTAGATGCAGTTCCTGAATAGAAGTGAATGAAACATGAAATCAGAAAGAAAATGGATTCTGGTGTGCAGTTAAAACTTAATTCCCCTCTAAGAGCTTTTCTCACTGTCTAAACGGTTAAAACCTTTCTGAGAGTGTTTGTGTTTCTCCTCTTCAGCTGCTCCCACCGTGTCTCTGCTCCCTCCGTCCCCTCTGCAGCTGTCTGAGGGATCGTCCTCGCTGCTCTGCCTGCTGTCTGGCTACTCTCCACAGGGGGCGCTGGTGAGCTGGACAGTGGACGGCTCAGTGGTGAAGACCGGCGTTCTGAACAGCGCAGAAGAAGAGAAGAATGGCCGTTACAGCCTCAGCAGCACCCTGACCCTCAGCAAAGACCTCTGGGAAAAGGGGGAGGAGTTTATCTGTAAGGTCTCCCATAACAACGTGGATCATCCAGTCACGTTCAGAAAGAGTCAGTGTGAAGGCGAATAGATCCAAGCTAGAGTTTAACATAGAGCTGCTTCTGATCCATCTACAATCGAGTTTCAATTCTACACAACGCTGCATTTCTGTCTTTACTCTGTTCACTGTCCTGTTGCTCTTCCTGTAGTTTTTGCTGAAATAAAGCTGAGTTTTGGACGTTGTGTGTTTCTTTTATTGGAGTTAATAGTGATGATCAGTGTGATGAGAGTGGGATTAGCTGCAGATTCAGTGTGTGTTGTGCTTCAGTGAGTTTGACTGAAGGAAGTTGAACATCTGGTGAAGTTTCTGTTCTATTCTGGGAGAAATGAAACTATTCACAGTCATGTTCATGTAAATATTAATTACACCTCTGTTACCACTTTTGATTCTCTGCAAAATGAGAATTTAAATGTAAGCCACTTACAAGTAAAAGAATAATCTAAAGCCTCAAAAACAACCACAAGGTTAAAGTGCATGATGATAACAAATGGTACCTGATTTAAAAATACATAATACATTCCCCAAAATAATTAATATTTTTATTAATGTCCATGAAACAGTTTTTTTTATTTATAATGTGGACATCATAAAAAAATTTAACATGAGCAAAAAAGACAGGAACATGAGCAAACAATATTCTAGTCTAAATAAAAGTGCAGATTTTATTAAATTAAGTGATACTGACTAAAGCATATACGAGGTCACAAGACTGGTAGCCCTGAGATTCTAAAGTCTGAACCAATGACATTGTGATCAGTAACTCAGAGTTTTACCCACTGAGCTCCTACTTCCCATTCTGAGTTACTGAGTTCATCCTTCTGATGTAAATGTTTCCTGTCTGACACTGTAAAATGTACATCAAATGTCAGAGACAGAAACAGGGACAGAGATACTGTCAGAAACACGGGTAGGGACAGAGACAGAAACATGGACAGATATACTGTCAGAAAGCGTGACTGGAATGACACAAATGCAGGACTAAACAGGAACAAGGTGAAAACAGTTTTAATGAAAAAAGAGGCAGGAGGAAAACACAGTTCAAAACAGACCAAAATTCAGGCACTGAAATCCAAGAACCAGGAAAACTGAGCATTATAGAGCAAAACACAAACCAAAAACAGTCCAGAGTTCAAACAAGAACCTAAAGAGCAGAGCAGAACAGGGATCAGGATCAGAACAGGGGTCAGGATCAGGATCAGGATCAGGATCAGTATCAGGATCAGGATCAGGATCAGGATCAGGATCAGGGAACCAGAACAGGCAGGTTGAAAGAATAATCTCAAGGCTTTAGCCGGTAAAATAATCTGGCCCAGTATTTGTCTTTGTGTCCAAGAAACCAAGTCAGTGCAGACCGAAAATCATGACATAAAACAGATTGCAATGATTTGCAACTCAAAACACATTTTATTTACAATAAAACAAAGAAAATGTGGAATGTAAACTGTGGAAATGTACAATTTTAGAGAAAAATGTAATTTTAAAATTGATGACTGTTGTAAAAAGTTGACATCCATGTTTACATGATGTACCGTGCTTCTTTTAATATCAGTCTCTAAACGTTTGGGAACTGAAAACCAGTTGCTGGAGTTTTGGGAGAAGAATATTGTCTCATTCTGGTCTGATAGTGGATTCTACTCAGCAGTCCTGGGTCTTCATGGCTTTTTGTTTTAAGATTTCTCACTTGGTGAAAAGTCTAGACTGCAGGGAGGCCAGTTTATCACCTGCACTCTTCTATTTCACGCTATTCATGCAATTTTAATATACACAGTATGCAGTTAGCATTGTCCTGCTCAAATATGCAAGTCCGTCTCTGAAAAAGATGTTTTCTTGGTGGAAACATTTGTTGCTCTAAAACCTGTTTATAGCATTCAGCACTTTTCCAAATGTACAAGGTGCTCATTCCACAGGCACTAATGATCTCCCATCCATCAGAAATGCAGCATTTAAACTGAGTGCTGATAACAAGCCACATTGTTCCTCTCCTCTTTAGTCCAGAGGATGCGGCACCTCTGGTTCCAAATGAAAATTTCCACTTTGTCTTAGTACATTTTTAATGAGCTTTGGCCCAGAAAGGATGTATGGTATTTGTTTGTAGCACATTTCAGTATTATCTGTTATTTCTTTTTTTTGTTATCATTTTTTATTTTATTCTTATTAATTATTGTATCACATTTCACATTCATAATATTAATACATTTTTGTATATTATTTATTTTTGTTTATTAATTACTTTTTAATATTTCTACCACTCAGTATAACCAAAGAAAGTGTACTCAGTGTATCCACAGTACGTGTTTAACGTGTGCGCATGAGTGAAAGCATAAGTCTCATTCAAGGTCAGTAGTTCCATTGATAGTCGTATAAGTAAGTGTAAGTAGGTTCTGTTTCCAAAGTCTATTTGTTTTGTTTCTGGACAGTGCAGGTGGAAGAACTTCCATGTGCTGCATATGGTGATTATTTAAAAAAATGAAGAAGAAAGGATTTTGCCAACATTAAATCATTATACTGAGAGTAGCATCGTAAATTTTGGAGATAATGGTGGCAGATAATGTGCCTGTTGTTAAATAAAAAATAAGATGCGGTAACCAATGACAAATAAGAAATCGAGGTGTTACGCAGACACTAAGAAAATAAAAGGTCGTGTTTGTGCTGTAACTTTGGACACTTCTATGGAACATCTGACTTTGTTTCTGCAGGAATAACGCCTGAAGCTTCGACATTACAACACAAGATTCTGCACTTAGTCTTGTGTTTCTGATTGGAGTCTTTACTTTGATGCTGAATTTGTTTGCGTTTGTTTTAAGTAGCTACGACAGATGGTGTCATTTCTGGATCATGTTCACGCATGCCTTCTTCTTTGCATGATAGAGATTTAACCTGCATTTGTGGATGACGTGGCAAACTGTGTTCACAGATAACGATTTCTGGAAGTGTTAATGAGCCATTCAGTGATTTCCATTACAGAATTATAACTATTTTAAATAAAGTGACACCTGAGGGCCAGAAGATCACTCGCATACAATTTTGATTTTCGTCCAGATTTTCAGAAACTTTTGATGATATTATGTACTGTAAATTATATGTTTAAAATCTTTGCAATTTTATGTTGAGGAACATTATTGTGAAATTGTTGCACAATTTGTAGACACAATATTTAACAGATTGGTGAAGCTCTGCCCATCTTTACTTCTGAGAGACTCTGCCTTTATAAGATACACAATTTATACCCAATCATCTTGCTGTCAATTAACCTCATTAGATGCAAAATGTTCTTCCAGCTCTTCCTTGTCAGAACCAGTGTTGGGCAGTTACCGGTAACGTGTTACTTTTAACAGTAACTAATACTGAAACACGTTACTTTTAAAAATAAAGTAACTCAGTTACCGTATGATGCGTTACCCGTTACTTTTATAAATGAATTAATTTCAGCTGAAGTGTAGACTACAGTCTAACCTGTTTACAGCAGCATCGCATTTTAGGATTGGTGGATGAACCACTGTAAACAGGAAGAAGACGCGCTGTGGGCGTGTCTCCGTTTATTCAGGTCTGTGCGGCAGTAATGGCGAGTCGAGACGAGAGAAAGACGAGTTTCTAAAAGTGGAAATATGCTCATTATTTCACTTTAGTTGAGCATAAAGACAAAAACTTTTAAGTCAAATGTAAGCTGTGTCTTCTGTCTGCTCAGTTCATCATGATAAACAGCAACTCCAGTCTGTTGAAGCTCCTTCAGAAACTCCATGCTAGAAGCTAGAAGCTAACCCGGTGTTCTGTTCTACATTGTTAATAGTTTTCATACTTCAGCTGTGAAAGGAACATTTTAAAGAACTCAACACAACAGCAGAAGCCACTTTAGTTTTTGATTCTGAAAATTATAATCAGCTTGTTTTCTTATTTATTTCAGAAATCCTTGTGATATATTCAGTTTGTGTTGGTCTGACTTTAATGAAATAGTGTTTAAAAATGACTTTGTGTTTAAGTCAGTTTTGTGTTTGTAGACCATAACACATAACATTAAAGAAGGTTCTTTAAAAAAGTAACTAATAAATTACTTTTACCAGTAACGCATTACTTTTTGGTGTAAATAATAATTCATTGAATGAAGTAACAAGCAACTGTAACTATTTACTATTTTTAGTAACTAACACAACACTGGTCAGAACCATTTAATTTGCTGCATTTTGTTGCCCTGTGACAACTTTTTTCAAGATGTGTCACTGCCATTAAATTCAAAATGATCTTTATTTTCCTTAGAATTCTACATGTTGTCAGTTTAAACATGATATGTTTTCTATTGTGAATGAAATATAGATTTGTAAGATTTGAAAATCATTGCATTCTGTTTGTATTTATATTTTACACAGTGGCCCAACTTTTTGAAATTTAGGTTGTACAATATGAACTTTACAATAGTGTTTAATAATAGATAATAATCCCAGTACATAATAAAGTAGATAATAATCCCTAAAAACTCAACAAAATATAAATATAATAAATATTTCCATAAGTCTGTAAAATGGGATGAAGATAATTATTGTGCAGTAAATCAGAAAGATCAGGAAATGTTTGTAAATCTACAGATGTGAAAGATGGACTCCTGTTACAGATGTGTTACAGATGTGTGTATTAGTGTGTTAGTGTGTTGTGTTTTCTCTCATCCACAGTGTGTGTGATTGTGTGTATCACATCCTCCCCCTCAGCACCTGCAGTCTCTCCCAGCTGCAGCAGTGCTTCTCTGTACACTCTCACTGACCGAGGTTTTTGTACGATGCTCTAACACTGTGTGAACACACCACCACTATGGTAACTCTGACAGTAGTAATCTCCTGCATCTTCAGTCTGGACTCCACTGATGGTCAGAGTGAAGTCAGTATTCGATCCACTGCCACTGAAACGAGCTGGAGTTCCTGTGTATAAGCTTGTAGCCCTGTAGATCAGGAGTTTAGGAGCTTCTCCAGGTTTCTGCAGGTACCAGGCGAGAGCAGCACCACCATACACACTGCTACTGGTTTTACAGTTGATGGTGACTGTGTTTCCTGGAACAACAGTTTGCACTGAAGGAGTCTGAGTCACAGTCACCTGACCTCTGGATCCTGTAGAGAAACATAGATTGTGTTTGTATGCTGTAAAGTGGTGTAGAATTAGTATGAAATGAAGTGTGTGAGGCTGTGAGTTGATGTTAAACTCTCACCTTGAGTCCAGAGGGCCAGTGTGCAGATGAAGACGCTGATCAAAGTCATGGTTGCTGTGGGTGAAGTTGCTGATCAGCAGCTCTCAGTCATGAAGTGTTCAAGTCACAGGACTATAAACACTCACAGAGCACTGAAGCATGGACTGCTAATGCAAAGTGTGTGTGTGTGTGTGTGTGTGTGTGTGTGTGTGTGTGTGTGTGTGTGTGTGTGTGTAAAAACACATTTTCTTTTTCTCTCTCAGTTTATTTTTAGAAGGTATGAATGTGCATCAATGCAGGAGATGTAGAAGAGTGGAAACATCTAAAGCTTTTCAATGATTAATTTCATTAGTCATATGATCCATAAAACATATTGTTATTGAAATAATCACAACATTGGATGTTTTTATGATGCCACATTGCACCCTGGTGGTGACTCCTGTAACTGTAGACACTGAAGTTTAATAAGCAGGGCTTTAACGTTACTCTTTTTCTTGTATCTATGCTATTATAAATAATATTTACAGATATTCAGAGTGATTGCTGACGTCGGGTCATTTTACTTTAAATATCTGAAGTCTCTTTGCAGTTGGAATGTGAAGGTGTTAAATATCATTTTAAAATTGTATGTAATGACAGTGAGTGTGCGACTCAAAGCCAAATTGGCCACATGTGAGGCAGGTGTGCTGGTGGTCTGTCATGGGGGAGTGTGTGAAATTGGTACTTTAGATAAATAAATTCAAGATTTAAAGAATAGACCGACAAGGTCCGCCTGGGCACAATCACCTTAAATTGTCAAACTAACACTATCTTGTGGTGGGAACTAAGAACACATGGGGCAATACTCAGAAAACCCTTCGGATCATAGTACCCCCAACACACAGCTCCTTATATGCGAAACACGCCATCCCAGGTAAGGTGGGCAGGAAATCCATTGAAGTCCCCCACCCTGTTGGTCAATGTGAGCACCTTTGGTGGCTGGTAAGAATCCCCTGCAAGGTGAGAAGGTGGAGCAACGTCCTCATGAGGCACAATGGCAGAGCAATGTCCACTGCAACCTCTACATACAGGTATGGAGGCTGCATGACACACTCCAGTGTGCAGGAAAACTAAGTGGGGTTCTCAACAATGTCGGAAGAACTGGCGGCTTCTTCTGCAGGGCTCAGAAACTGTGCAATGCATTCAGTGGGGCGCCGAGATTGGGAGATACCCCAGCAGGACTAAGAAGCTGGTTACCCGCCCAATGGGGCTCAGAGGTGGAAGCCTATCTCTGTGCTGCTGGTTGAAGTTTCCCAGTAGGTTGTGGTGCCTGAAGCATCAGCCGTCTCAGCAGGTCATCAATAACCAATTGACAGGCCATTGTTTGGGCATTAAGTGAACTGAAGTGCTTCATTCTTTGCTGGTGGCTGAGTTGCTAAAAGTTGAGTGTCACTGCTGGGTTCACTGGTGGCTGGTTTGTGCTCTCAGTGAGTATGAGGGTTCATCCTGGATCAGCGATGCACAAGGCAGGTGCACTGGTGGTCTACCATTGGGGAATGTGTAAACCCATTCAGAGAGGTGATCATAAAGCTGATGAAAAGTCCATGAGGTTTATTGAGAAGACCAAAACACAAAGAAAACTAAAAAAAAACTAAAAATAAATGAAAACCATAAAAAGGCAGAGCAAAAGTTTGTGATTCAAAACACAGGGAACAAAAATCTGGCAAGAGAAAAGCTAAATATAAACAGAGTCCTTATTGGAGAAATGGAAAACAAAGGATGTAATTGATGAGAAATTACAAACTACAAAGATGGACTTAGACAGAGAACACAAAAGCTGGAGACAACAGCAAACTGGTGAAAGCAGATGATGAAATAAATTTTTGAAGGAAAACATAGCAAATAAACACAAATAAAGAACATAATGAATCTGAGCATGAGGCAAAATAAAATCCTGAAACTACAGAACACACATAAAGACAGATGTGAGACAGTGAGTGGTGTAAGAGGTGAAACTTAGTGAATCTTAGTGCTGACACTGTGATTCAGGTCTGAGTGATCAGAAATATGAGACTTAGTAATCTGAGGGTGCAGTGGCTGCTGGGAAATGTAGACTATATCCATAATACTGATGGAGCGTCCCCTCTATTGTGTAGACCAAGAAGCAGAGTAAAATAATTATCCAAACCAGGAAGTAGAACAATGTTCTCAGCCAGAGCAGGTACAGGAAGTGCTGATTACAGACAATCTGATTCAGGTGTGTGATCATAATGTCAACTGACTGTATGAGACTGTAGAAAGACATTTCTCATAATCTCACATTCCGGTGTTCAAGGTACTGTAGTTCTCACTTTCCAGTGTTTTGTATTGTTTTAAGATCAATAATCACACTCTTGATATCACCCAAATGAGAATGGGTTCCCCTTTTGGGTTTGGCTCCTCTCAAGGTTTCTTCCTCATAGAAGAATGTCTGCTCATGTCTGCTCATGTCTGAGCAGAGATATCAGTTAAGTCGCTCAATATTCAAATCAGTTTGATCTCATTAATTATTAATTAACAATAACCAAATAAAGAGTCCAGTCAAAGAAAGAGAAGGTGCAAATCAGCTTTATTTCAGTCAATGCAGCCCTGTCCTATAGAGCTCTCAGGAGAAAACATCTCCACAGCAATGGCACCCGTCAGCTGTTTCATGCAAAAGTGAAGTCACTTTTTATTTCTCACACTCAGTGAAATTTACATATTATCTCTAAAATCTCCTCCTTAACAATTTACATTCACCAATAATTTTACGATGACTTGCGAATTCCT
>NC_060901.1:132629-142629 GCF_014805685.1 Silurus meridionalis
AGAGATCCTGATTATTGGTCTTTTATTACCCATAAGGCAGTGGTTTTAACCTTTTGAGGCGTGACTCATTGTTTACATGAAGAAAACACAGTGCATGTAGGGATACGGTCTCAGGACCCTGCAGTAAGTGTGCTGTGTGCATGTGATTGATGAATGTGCAGGTAGAAATTCAACTGAAACTGCATTCAATCTGGTTGATTATCAAACAAAGTTATTTTTAAGTACATTTAAGTTCCTGTTATAGGATAATTTGCAATTTTGTAAATTCCAACTTTTTCCATTCATTCCTGTTAATACTAAATATTCCTGATAATTTCCATGGAACGTTTCCAGTCTTGAAAATTCCTGCAAACACATTCCTAGGAAATACATGAGCTGTTCCTTGGTCTTGGGCACAGGAATATTTTGCCTCGTCTGCTTTTATTTTTTTTTGTTCTGATATCAGATGCCCCAAAATTTTACCTGTTGTACAAATTGCAGTTTAGACACAGAAGCTTTGTGTATGGAGGATCGTCATACACAAAATGTGTGAGAGATCTTTCCACTGATCTTACACATTTAGAAAGTGATCTATGCTAATGATGAACAACCTCATGCATGTTGGTGAGTTTTATTTAGAATCTACTTCGACTTCACTTCTGTGTTCATTCCAACCTCATTTATGTCGTCAGTCTGATTAGAGAGTGTAAGTGATTCTTCTCACAAAGAAGTTTGCATATGCTGTTAGATCTGAATACAAACGGACTACATCAAGGATCGGCCCTGAGCCCTTTCCTGTTTGCAGTGGTGATGGACAGGTTGAAGGACGAGGTCAGACAGGAGTCTCCTGGACTATGATGTTTGTGGATGATATTGTGATTTGTGGTGAGAGTAGTGAGCAGGTTGAGAAGAGCCTGGAGAGGTGGAGGTACACGCTGGAGAGAAGGGGAATGAAAGTCAGTAGGAGTAAGACAGAGTACATGTGTGAATGAGAGGGAGGGCAGTGGAGTGTTGCGGTTGCAGGAGAAGAGGTGGAGAAGGTGGAGGAGTTCAGGTACCTGGGGTGAACAGTGCAAAGTAATGGAGAGTGTGTTAGAGAAGTGAAGAAAAGAGTGCAGGCAGGGTGGAGTGGGTGGAGAAGAGTGATAGCAGGAGTGATTTGTGATAGAAGAGTATCTGTGAGAGTGAAAGGGAAAGTTTATAGGACTGTGGTGAGACCTGAGATGTTGTATGGATTAGAGACAGCGGCATTGAGTAAAAGACAGGAGGTGGAGCTGGAGGTAGCAGAGCTGAAGATGTTAAGGTTTTCGTTGGGAGTGACGAGGATGGACAAGATTAGAAATGAGTGTATTAGAGGGACAGCGCATGTAGGATGTTTTGGTGACAAGGTGAGGGACAAGGGACAAGGTGAGGGAGGCGAGATTGAGATGGTTTGGACATGTGCAGAGAAGGGACATGAATTATATTGGTAGAAGAATGCTGAGGATGGAGCCACCAGGTAGGAGGAAAAGAGGAAGGCCAAGGAGGAGGTTCATGGATGTGGTGAGGGAAGACATGCAGGTAGTTGGTGTGAAAGAGGCAGATGTAGAGGACAGGGGGGATGGAGACGAATGATTCGCTGTGGCGCCCCCTAATGGGAGCAGCCGAAAGAAGAAGAAGAAGAATTGTGTAATATATTTAGGTCATTTTCGAGAATAAATCTTAAAGAAAGCTTACCTGAATCAGAGAACATTCAGCCCCTTCTAAAATGTAGTTGATGAGGGGAAACCCTGTGCACAATGCTAGGGAAACAGACTGCGCATGCGCAATGACAGGAAGTGAAACGCTTGAATGAAGAAATCAAAATGTTACGTTTTCCCAACTTAATTGTTTATTTTTATTGGACAAAATAGTAGTAAACATGCAGTTAAATCTTTATTTATGAGTAAACTCAACACTGTGCTCAAAATGATGTCCACCTAATTTAGCATTTTAAACTGAGTTAACAATTTGCAAGTTTGAATTTTTACAGTGCAGTTTTTTCTGATGGGTTTCTGGTAAACCTGTTTCCAAAGTGTGAAATAGAACTCACACTGAAGGAGGAGAAGCAGCTAGGACTGAGATCAAATGAAAAAAAATCAGGATTATTTCATTAACAGTATACACGCTGGGGCAAAAGGGTGTTTGGTTTGCAGCTTTTTAATGACACTGTCATTGAGTGAGGTCACATGCTGATGTTTTGTTGGGCTGAGGGGGGAATGTACACTGCTACAACAATAAAATGTGAAAACTCCCTGGTCAGATAATATGATTGCAGTCCCACAGCCAACAACTCAATATCCAAGCTGCAGACACGTTCCTTAATCATCATGTGACACTAATTTCCTGTATATGAGATTTTTTAGTTTTATGTACTTTAAGATCAGTCAGATTTACTTCATAAAAGCATGCAAACTGCACTATAATATATCCCTTTTAATGCAACAGTAAATAAAGGCCTAGTTTTAGCTTTAAATAATAACATTCAGTAAAACATTACATTTGGTAATAAATAATTAGACATGTAGTGAAGGTCTACTTTGTAGGAATGTCTGTATCTAAAACATGAACAAATGCCTGCTGACGCACTATAATTTATACCTATACAGTGGAGTAATGGTATAAAGTAAAAATACACAGCACACAATCCCAATACTGTTATAACAGCTTTATTTCTCAACCCTTTAATTTTCACACCACAGCTTTAAAACATTTGCATCTCTTAAAACAGTCAGGAATGTGGCCTGTAACTAAAGTAAAATAAAAACTTTTGTTTTAAAGAAGTGCCATAATCACTTAGCAGACAACAGCAACTGGCACTGCTCTCATACTGTCAGGCTGACGACGCGGAAGCGGAAATAACTCGAGCATTGTCTTTATTCAAACCAAACAGTTCAACAAACAAACACTCACTGCTGCCGAGACGAGAAAACAAACAAGAAATATCCGCTCGAGACGAGTAATCCAAAAACTAAACTTAGAGTCCGAAACGAAAGTAAACGGCAGCGGCTAAGAGCAATCCAGAAGGAACAGAACCAGGATACAAAACCAGCGGGGAATGCTGGCGGTCGAGCAGCCACAGATATCACCAGCATGACAATACAAGAACCGACAGCCTGTGACTCGAGAACGTGAGTCTATATAGTCTGAATCCTAACGAGTCACAGCTGTCGGTGATCGGGCAGGCACGGGATAATGAGGCACCGTGAGAGCTACTGAGGGGGGCGTGGCAGGGTGCATCTCTGACAGCGGCCGAGGAAGGCATGGCAGGGTGCATCTCTGACAGCGGCCGAGGGGCGTGGCAGGGGAATCCTGACACATACACAGAAGCAACATAGTGCCAAACCATTAATAGCCATAACCATCACTCAGTCAATCAAATGCACTTTCGGTGATGCTTTTAACCGAACCCACTGTCACCTTTCACCTGCAGTTACAAAGTGCTGTGTGTGCAGCAGGATTGCAAGAATAATTGTTAAATATAAATTATATGAACAGAATAGTCTGAGCATAAGGCATTTAAAAACCTCTTTGTATCTGCAGCGAGTGTTTTTTGCTTTCAACACAATAATAACAAAAACTAAAAATAATTTTAAAGTAGTGCAATAATGACTTAACAATGGCCACAATATCAACCAGCACTACTTCTACTCTTCAACTAACTCTTCATTTATTTCACTTACTCAACACGAGATTTTTTACAGTTTGGAGTCTTGGGGGGGGGGTTGTTCTCTCCCAGCCTAAGCATCACTCTCTGGATGAAGTTTAACGTGTTTCTCACGGCCCTTGGGTATTCAAGGTGGAGAGCATAAGACAGACCAAACAAAAGGCAAAATGCTTGAGGGTTTAAGTGGAGATGACTTGGAAACACCGGTGCATCTTTGCTGATAACAGTCAGCAAGCCAACAGTCACCTGTGCCCAGCCCTCATCATCGTTTAAATCCTGTATGACACAAAAACTCCATTACAACAGTGAAACTTTATCTCTCTGTCCTGCATACACAGCCTTCAAGTCTTCTTCATTAGTTTATCATTAATTTCACAGTTTCTTTTTGTTTGACAAATGTGTTACTTTTTACCTTCTGGCTGTCATCTGCAGCATTCCTCAGAAGCATCACCTGACTGCTGTGATTATCACCTGTTTTGTTCTGGTGTGACCTGCCTGTTGGAACAGACA
The DNA here is from genome assembly GCF_014805685.1 of Silurus meridionalis. Classification (NCBI taxonomy): domain Eukaryota; kingdom Metazoa; phylum Chordata; class Actinopteri; order Siluriformes; family Siluridae; genus Silurus; species Silurus meridionalis. The sequence goes on from NC_060901.1 coordinate 136,804, forward strand.
GATCTAACAGCCTGACCATGACAAAACAAACAGTGGAATGATTTTACACAAACCTGCATTTTCCTGCATCAACACATGGGCCATGGATCATTTTTACTGTACATAAAAATATTCCTGCTGCAATCTTCCACACATGTCAGCTAGCTGGATTGAACCCAGTTCATTCTTGCTGTGAGTGACCAGAACTACCCAATGCACCACTGTGCTCCCTTCTAGTACTGAACTCACAGGGACATATTCCATATTCTTATTTGTCTGGAACTGTAAGAACTTACAAAGGCAGAGTTGTAGAAGTTACTCGGATCGTCACCAAGTAGTATTGGGAGGCCTCTGAGAACAAGGGATGTAGTGCTGTCACATCTGGCTTCTAATGGAAAGAACAAATTAAGTTCAGGATAATACAATATTCAACGTTACAATATGAACACAAAAGTGTACATGAAAAGAGTTTTATCTAAATGTTTTTTTTCAGTGGAGAGAAAATCTAGTACACAGTTTATCAGGGACAAAGAACCTTGTGTTTTAACACTACTGCAAGTTGCCATTTCTTAAAATACAGTATTTATGCTCGTTTAACAAAAATGACATTAAGAACACTTTAGAAGACGACGCCTGAATCAACCTGCTGCACAATTTCAGCTATTTTTCTCCAACACTTCCTTTCTTGGACTTGAAGATATGGATGAAGCGTGGTGTGAAGCAGTCCAACGCATCAAAAAAATCGTTTTTCTAGATTTGTGGTGGCAATCCTGTTGAACTCTGCATATACCTGCAATGCACAGCAAATACACTAAAACATGTGACTAGACTGGCATTTATTATTGGTGTAAACAAAAATTATCTGTGTCAGTTCTTACTTGTCTTTCTGAAAAAGGGCAGGCCACCGCTCCTTCAGGGTTTTCACTAGAGGTTCGGTCTCCACAATCTCCCGTCTCCGCAGTGAGAAGGTCTGATCCATCTTTGAAACAATAACAGTTCCACTGGGGTTCCGTTTTTCCATTTCTTCAACCAGGAGCTTTCTTTCAGCATTTAGTCCATCTTCATTCTGGCCCTCAGGTAGGTTAGGTAAGTAATTCACCTCATTCCTTTTTGGTCTTTTGAGGCCTTTTGATGCCACTTTATCCCTGTGTTTATTGCAACCTCTGCACATCCAGCTTTTCTCAGTTTAGTGCGATAGTTTCCCATTTTGTACATCAAGCTGTTCTTCCAGCCAGAGCACCCATCTGGTGAGCCTGGTTCCCTCAGACAGGGATGTTTTTTTATGAGTGCTAATGCCACATAACAGAATTGTTCTTCATTTGGATAGGCATTAAATTTGTAGATCTCCTCAGCAAGTTTCTCCAAAATACCATGCTTCATGTCTCTTGGCACATTCAGGTAAGTACGGTCTCGTAAAAACAGAAGATTTGCCCGTCTCATTCGGAATTCCACATCAACTGGGAAATTTGGAATGTCAAAAGATTCTGGCCATCGCCCTTGTCTTGTTGATGAGCTTGGTGTCAACAGAAACTCTAAATCATCTGAGGAGACTTCAGATAGACTGGGGGTAGAGGTAGGTATCAGTGTCAGCGTCACCAATGGTAGGACCTTGACAGTAGCTTTTGTAGGCAAATCTTGTACATCATCAAGGTTGCAGAGGGAATTATCAAAGTCAGGATATTCATACATGAGAGAAAAATCATCCTCAAGTTTGCATTTTTCTTTAACTATTATCTTAAGTTCTTCAACTGTTTCTGGTCTTCCATCTAGTGAGACTTTATGTATATCCTGTTCATTTACAACAACTCTTAGTTTAAAGCTTCCCATGGTCCTATAAAGAGCAGACATGACTTTAGTGCCAATTTCACATGCAATCATTCAGTATAATATATAACGCTTCAGTATCACATACACATTGTCCTTTATTTGATAGGAGGAGAAGGGGAAAGGATCATTTAGATCAGAAAAATGAGTGACTGTGAGAGACTCTGCCCCACTGACTGCCAGCACAACTCATAATCACACAAGTGTTCAACCCACCATGAAGCCAAGCCTAAAAACTCTTCTCTTTAATCTGTACTGCTTTACAGGTCCACTGCATCTGCAGTAGGTTATTTTAAACACAAGTGAAGATTCTGAGGCACCGCGTGTTTCAAGTGTTTCAGGATGAGTTTAACCCTCTGGAGTCTGAATCACCGCCGGCGCCCAAACGTGCTTTTTGTTCAGACGCCAGTAAAAAGAGCTGAAACTGCTCGGTCATATTTAATCAAACATGTCAAAGTAATACATCATTTAAATCTGAAAAGGGTCTACTTTTATTTGTGTATGCTCACTATATAAACAAAATGTTGTATTTTTTTAAATGAATAAAATATTCAGGCTGCGCCATCTGTCGCCTGATTCGCTTAGAAACACGTCATCAAAAGCGCTGAAACTCGGCCAATAGCTGACACACGGAAATAAAAATATATCTTTAGACAGCTTAAAGTGTGTAGTTTTTGTGGCCTTATTTCAGTGAGGTTTTTGCTTTTCAAAATCACACACAAACCTTATTTTACACACACACACATATAAGCTGTTTACATATTATGGTAGCCCAGTTTGTGCTGAATTCAGTGTAATAAGTCTTTTGTCAATAAAATATTTTAAAAGCAACTAAAAAGACCCAAATGTAAGAGCAAAATCTCTCAAGGGTCAAAACCCCCTCAGACTCCAGAGGGTAAACATTTTAACATTAACCTTCGCTCTGTGGATCTCTCTCAGTTTACATCATACAAAAAGTCTTATTTTCCCGCTATGTTTAACAAAAATCAGCGTAGTGGTCAACAGAAAAAGAGAAAAAGGTATTAACACCACGTTAGCCTAGCGCTGGCTTAGCGACCGCATTAGCGGTGTTAGCTTAGTAATAGTTTAATACATTTCTAAGAGAAAAAACTCACCAAGACGGTTGGAAGATCATCAGTTACTCAAAATCATCCACTCTTACAGTCAGTGTTTACCACACAGAGGAGAAGTCTTTCTCTTCTCCTCTCTGAAGAGTGCTCCACTTGTGCAGTGTTTGTTAGATAAGTTATTATGAAACAAATGATAGTTAGAGCTATAACACAAGTAGAACGAACAAATCCACACACAGTTATTATTTGTTTGATAATTTACCTTTACATGAAGAGATCCTCGAATTGTGAAAATGTCGGCACGGCGCGAGACGTCCAATGACTTCTACAGCACATGCGCAGATCTGATTGCTTTTAGGGTTCGTTAGAAAATACTCGCTCTGAGCACGTGACAGCAAATGAAGCCCTGCTGTGATAGTAACTTAAACCCGATTACATTTACTCTCAATAAAATTAGTGAGTGATCATGACTTAAGACATGTTAACTTTACTGTGTGTGTGTGTGTGTGTGTGTGTGTGTAGATCTGAATTGTTCAGGGTTGAGCTCATGTTGCTGCTGGGTTTTGAACTCACAACATCCGAATCAGTAGATAAATATTTTCTTTGTTACTGCCTGAGATGTTCTAGAAGGACATTAAGCACAGATTCATCACTACAAGATCCACTCACTCAACTCAAACACACATCATCACATTCTAGTGAAAATAATCAAAGCACTTTTATTTCATTCAATGTATAAAAATAGATGATTGTTACAGAATATGAAAACAGCAAATTAAAGCATGAAAAATATAAAATATAAACTTTTCTCATTCTGAAAGCTAAAAATCTTATTTGTTGTATATTTGCTTGTACTGTGGTTGTGACAAATAACATCTCGAATCCTGAATCTATAGTTTAATAGGATTTAATATTAAAATGAACCTTCATTCACTCATTTCAAAAGTGAGAATATTGAATTAAAGCTGAGATTATAAAACAAAGTCCTGAGAAGAAGAAAAGAAACGAGAGAATCCTGAATGAAACCTGAGGAACTCCAATGTAAATCTGAGAAAACTTTATAAAACTGTTTCTATATTTACACTAATGACATCTACTAGATCTGACTTGCAGCATATCCAGCTAGCGAATAAACACTGCAATATAGCAGGCTAATCTAATTAGCATGTCAGAGTGTGAATATTTCATAAAGGAATTCTGGAATTCAATTAATTTCTATAGTTTGGAGTTAAAACACAGAATTGAACAGAAATGTAAATGTGTCTTTGTTTGAACTGAATAAAAAAGTATAGTTTTAAGGAATAAAAAGCTTTTTGTTAGTTGTGAAGTGGTTTCTAGTCACTAACACATTTCTAAACACACTGAATAAGAAGTTGATGAATGGAAAACATGAAGATGAAAATCAGAGCAGTTTTGATGAAAGAATTGTTGTGATAAATGAGTTGTGGTGTGACAGTGATATTGAAGTTGACTTATAGCATTAAAAGTGTAGGAAAGGAAAAGCTGGAGATTTTGCATGAAGTCATATGAAAGGGGATTGAACTCTCACTACTCTATTTACTAATAACTAGGGGGAGAATCAACACCATTCAGAAAACATGACATTATTGGAAGTAGAATCAAATCATTTTTTGTCTTTGTAAAAGTTGAAATGTAATTTCCTGAGAAAAGGCCTTTGGTGGCGTGTCTCAGTCACATGGTCCCTGTTTTTCTGAGATTTCTCCTCCACCTCATCACATTCTGGAAAAGAAATACATTGAGCTCTTGAATAGATGGTTTGGATTGTAGTCATTGTGATGGAACACCTTCAGAATCCAGTCAATGAGGCACCGTGTAGGAACGTGTTTAAGAAGATTTTTCATCATGTGTAAAAAAGGATCTTTATCAATTCAGCTTTCTTCATATAAACACAGGACATGTGTAGAAGATGGAGAAGGAAATGAGACAGAAATCTAGAACTTCTCTAAACTGTTTCATAAATATGGCTGCACTTGTTCAATGACAGAATGGAGATTATAAAACACAAAGCTGATCTTTATATTATATATGGTCTAGAATAAAGTCTCGCTTTAACTTCACTGCTTTTACACTCATGTACATTAGCAGAATAAACACCTCACTTACTTCCTGTCTCTCCTACATCCTGTTCCTCACTGATCACATCATCATCATCATCTTCATCTTCATCTTCTGGAGTGTGTAGTGAAGAAAGAAATGAAGAAGTAATAAATGACTGTGTGTGTTGCTGTTATAGTAAAATACTGAGTTACAGGGTGGTGTGATGAAGCTGAGTTACTGTTACCACACTAACGTTGATCATTTCACTTTAACTGCACGTCCCCAAGTCTTTTATTCCTCTTATACCAATTTACCAACAATTACACTTTTTCCACACAGGAAACAATTCAATGTGCTCATTTTGATCCATTTATAGTTACAGATGATGTTGTAGTTCTTCAGAAAAACAAGTTCCTTCCTTTTCTCACTTATTTCATAGCAGCTAGAAACAGTGGTTCCCTCATCAGCTTTTCTTTCCTTTTGTATATTTGCAGAAAAAAACTGACCTGTGATGATGTTTGGGTTTGTTTCAGCAGTAACTGCATCATCATAGTTCTCACACACGTCCTCTGTCAGAATGGAGAGATAAAAGCTATTCAATCCACATGAAGGTCATTAATGATCATTTGGATGCTTGTGGATGAAATACGCTCACATTCTTATCATACCTGTCAGTAGAACTGACTTCTGATCAGCTGTAATGGCGTCATCATAATTCTCAGCTTCATCCTCTACACCAAAACACAGAGATTTCAAGCTATTTCAAGTGGACTGAAGTGGCAGTTTGTACACTGTGGATTTGATGACACGATGCAAAATGACATGGTACATGTCAAAAATCTCAGTCCACACAAAGCAATAAACAAACGTATTTGCAGTGTGTGTGTTTCATTTC
>NC_060901.1:150129-159966 GCF_014805685.1 Silurus meridionalis
AAAGTATGAGTAAGCTGTGAACTCTTAAGTGAAAACTGATTTAAACATCAATAAATAAATAAAAACCGTACGGATCAATTAGTGACAGTGTCAACCAGCACTGCATTATAAATGCCAGAAACTTTGATATACTTCAGACAGGAAGTAGACAAACTTCAGCCTGCATCCTGCATTTGGGTTCTTCCAGTCACATTCCTGAACATTTCTATGCAGTAGCAGGTGGAGGATGAGGTTTAATGTCCTGTAGCCTATGACCAAGTCACCATTCAGATCCTTCTGACTTCATCCTCAAAACCAACCTCTAGTTCTTACTCCAGAGTTACACAGAGGCAAACCTGATGTTGGAGAGTGTGTGTGTGTGTGTGTGTGTGTGTGTGTGTGTGTGTGTGTGTGTGTGTGTGTGTGTGTGTGTGTGTGTGTATGTGTGTGTGTGTGTGTGTGTGTGTGTGTGTGTGTGTGTGTGTAAATCACAACTTGACTTGGATCTGGTCACTTATTTATGTTCTCTCCAAATTCTCATCTAAATTCAATTTATATAAATTTTCTTGTTAATTGAATTTTCTTTTGTAGGTTATATATGATTGCTATAAAGATGACACTTCATTTCTTCTCAGATCTCAGGATATCTGGCAGGATATCTCATCATGGGTCACAAACTTAATCCCAGCACAACTGACGTTCTGTTCATGTAAGATGATTCATTTTCACATGAAGTTCTTGTGCTTTTAATAAATGACTCTCTGATTTGGTGACTGAACACAACTTTGCACTTTATCTTCCTCTGATGGACATTTGACCTCTACAACTCATCCAGAATGCAGCTGCATGATTTGATTTTAACCTCCTGAGGTTCTCCCACCCCATTGCTATGTTCCTCTACTGGTATCCTGCAGCTCCTGCATTACACTGATGTTTGCCTACAAAGAGAAAACCAGAGCAGCACTGCTCTACCTCACAGCTCTTATCTCAACCTGCACTGCACCATGATCATGCAATCAGTTGGGAAGTGGGAGATCAGTCGATAAGATGTTGGTTTTCTGATCAGAAGGTCATGGCTTCAAATCCCAGCACCACCAAACTGCCACTGCTGGGCCCTTTAGCAAGGCCCTTAACCCTCAAGTGCTCAGCTGTATAAGTGAGATGACTGTAAGTCACTCTGGATGAGGGCAGTAATGTAAATGCAGTAAATGTAAATCCTCTGATCCTGAAAGTCAGATAAATGATGGTGGAATATGGAGGTCTGTGCTTGAACAAGGCTGTTTAACTACTACAGATTCACATGTCTGCAGGAACAGACTCAGGAACATAGAGGTCCATTCTGTCAAACCTCCACCTTCCACAACACCCAGAATAGAAAAACACCAACCGTGGCTGCTATGAACTTCTCCTCCACAGACACTGGAGCCAGAAACAGATACTAGGAGCAGAAGCACTGCATCTCCTCACCCAATCAACTTCTCTAATCATCTACCTTTATTTCTGCTTTTCTTTTTCTACACAGGGGTCACTGAAGGGAAAAGGTGTGGAATATACAGTTTGTATCATAGACAGTGTAAAACACACACTTTCAGGATGGAATGACTGTATTTTACACAGTAATTACAGACAATCTGTTCTAAGGTCATGTGTAGAACTTCATCATGTAGAAGAACACCACAGATCATGTGTTTCTACTCAGTGTTACATCATGCCATCAGTTCACCACAAAGTTCATTCTTTTTTAAAAGAAGGGTCTTGAAGGGTCTTGTTTTACATTTACACCACATCAGTTAACATGCTAATGTTGAAACACTGAATGCTAATGCTGCTGCTAATGAAATGGAGCAGCACATTTTATTTCCTGATGTTCTACAATTCTGTTCATTTGTAGCTGTTGTGTTTGTAGGTGGTGTTTACCTGAGCAGGTGATGTACAGATGTTCTCCAGAGGTGCAGTTGACAGCTTGTGCACTGCTGCAGTTCCCCAGATGAGCTTCACTCCCAGAGCAGCTGAAAGCCGTTACACACATGTGTTTGTGTTCAGTGGTGGATGGAGATGAACGGTAGTTCAGCACAGAGCCACAGCCCAGCTGTCTGCAGAGCACAGACGCCTCAGACAGACTCCACGAGTCCAGGAGAACTTTCCTCCAGTCCTGCCTGAAATAAATCTCCACCTCCCCCTGACACTCGCTCCCTCCAGACAACCGCACTCGCCCCTCATGAAACGCCATGGATGATCCTGAAGCAGAAGAACATCACTGAAATATTCTAATGAACACTGACTTTATTCACTAACGTGGTGTACGTGATGTTAATATCTCACCGTTACAGATCACTCCAGCATCGTGTTTATGAGAACATGCAGCTCGACTCCATGATGAGATGCCACATTGTGATAGGTGTGTCTCATTCCCCTGACAATCAAACACATCAGCCCAGATGTGGCCATTCCTCCCCTCCACAAACCAGTCCACCTCCACCACAGCCACAGCACTCCCACAATCCAGCTGTGCACAGAGAACATCTGCAGCTCTCATATCCCAGCCTACAGCACAAACTGTGCCCCACTCACTGAGGTACTGGAGCTCCACTCGACCAGAACAGGAGTCTGATCCGTTCACCAGCCGAGCCTCTGTGTGACCTGAACAAACAGCCGAGAGCTCAGTGAAAGAGGAACATCAACAAAGACACCTTAAAGTTTGATTGACAGGAACGTGGTCTCTATTTAAACAGAAGTTCAATCATGATACTTTACCAGAACATATTAATCCCACATCATTGTGATGGGAGCAGTTTGAGTGTTTGAGTGAAGATGATGATGGACAGAAGTAAATCTCAGATTCATTTCCTCTACACTGAAGCTCCTCTGTCCACACCTGATCCTCCCCTCGACCAAAAGCAGCTGATCCCAGAACCTTCACAGGAATCCCACAGTCCAGCTCTCGACACACAACCTCTGCATCCTGCTGGTCAAAGTCACCATCACACACTGTGGACCAGGAACCTCCATGAAACACCTCCACTCTTCCAGAACATCGGTGAGGACCAGCAGTGAGTCTGGACTTTCTGTGACCTGAGTTTTATTTCATTGTGTAAATTTTGAGTTTCCAACAAGAGAAAACATCAAGAAATCATTCCAGTGTAGTTACAAAATTATTTCAATAAAATCTCAATGTGTTCATTCATTTGTTCTCCTTTTTATTCTTTTTATTTTATCAATAATATTTTATTGTTTATTTTAATAAAGTGAATGTTTTGGAATTTAAATGAGTAAATTCATTCATAATAATCATTTTACTGATTCTAAAGTTTTTTCTAAATACAGCAGTTTACCTGAGCAGGTGACTCCAGCATCATCACCATGATTACAGTAATGTTTCCCCCACCCACGTGAACTACAGTTCTTCAGTGTCGACTCTGATCCACTACAGCCCACATCATCCATCCAGATTGGTCCTGATCCTGGTCCAAAGTGACCGTATGGTGGTGCATTTACAGCTTCTCCACACTGCAGTTCTCCACACACCACTGCAGCATCGCTCATATCCCAGTCATCACCACACTGTTCCCCACTGTCCTTCATGAAGAACCTCCACTCTCCCAGCACAGCGACTTCCACCATTCACCAACCTCACACTGTCTGAGAGAGAGAATTTATTACACACACACACACACACACACACACACACACACACACACACACACACTGTTCCCCACTGTCCTTCATGAAGAACCTCCACTCTCCCAGCACAGGGACTTCCACCATCCACCAACCTCACACTGCCTGAGAGAGAGAGAGAGAATTTATTACACACACACACACACATACATACACATACATACACACACACACACACACACACACACACACACACACACACACAATGATACTTTACCAGAACATATTAATCCCACATCATTGTGATGGGAGCAGTTTGAGTGTTTGAGTGAAGATGATGATGGACAGAAGTAAATCTCAGATTCATTTCCTCTACACTGAAGCTCCTCTGTCCACACGATCCCAGAACCTTCACAGGAATCCCACAGTCCAGCTCTCGACACACAACCTCTGCATCCTGCTGGTCAAAGTCACCATCACACACTGTGGACCAGGAACCTCCATGAATCATCTCCACTCTTCCAGAACATGGGTGAGGACCAGCAGTGAGTCTGGAATTCTGACCTGGAGATTTCATTGTATTAAATATGACAGAACGTCAATAATTCCTTCTATGGCAGAGGTGGCCACCCAGTCAGAGACCGAGAGCCACATTTCTTTACTGTGTTACCGCAAAGAGCCAGATCATTCACATCGGTACACATGAACATTACCCATCCCTTCCTCTAACACACAAACACACACACACACACACACACACACACAAACACACACCTCTGCTCAGCCAGATTTATAGTAAATGTCACACACCAACATAATGACAGAAATTGACTCCTACAGTTTTAAGACCACAGGACAGTCATTTTGAACAATGAACATTGTGTGCACTCTCACACACACAAACTTTGTTTAACCAAGTCCACAAACAAAAATATAATCATTTACAATAGCGTATTTCTTTTACTCTGCATGTTACTTAGTGGGACTTTTGGCATCCTTGCCTTGAACAATCCTCTTCAAATCTGCCTCGTATTCCGTTTTGCCACTCGAAGCAATTCTTTCACGTGTGTCAGTCAGAACAGATCAATGCTTTGATTTCACGTGTTTCAGGGTAGAAAACAGACTTTGTTTGTGTGTTTTTTTATGTGTGTGTTCACTTCGCTTGAGTTCAATACGGTATTTTCGTCAAATGCGCATGTGCGTGAGATGAATATACCGCAAAGTTTGATCATTAAAGTCTTAAAAATACCGTATTGAACTCAAGCGAAGCGAACACGCATATTAAAAAACAACAAACACAAACTTCGATATGAACGTAAAAGCCGCATGAAACCAGCCAAAGAGCCGCATGTGCCTCGAGAGCCGCCGGTTGGCCAACCCTGTTCTAGGGTATGTACAATATAATTGAATTAGAATCTAATTCTATAATTTTCTTTGTTTTTTGTTAATTTTATTTGAATGAAATAAACATTTTGGGATTTAAAATAGTGAATTGAATAATTTGAATGATTATAATTTTTTTTACTAAACAAAGCAGTTTACCTGAGCAGGTGACTCCAGCATCATCACCATGATTACAGTCATGTTTCTCCCACCCACGTGATCTACAGTCCTTCAGTGTCGACTCTGATCCACTACAGTCCACATCATCCATCCAGATTGGTCCTGATCCTTCTCCAAAGTGAGCTTCATAATGCACATTTACAGCTTCTCCACAGTGCAGTTCTCTACACACCACTGCAGCATCGCTCATATCCCAGTCATCACTACACACTGTTCCCCACTGTCCTTCATGAAGAACCTCCACTCTCCCAGCACAGCGATTTCCACCATCCACCAACCTCACAGTCTCTATGAGAAAGAAAACAAAATTATTTTACACACACACACACACACACACACACACACACACACACACACACACATATATATATATATATATATATATATATATATATATATATATATATATATATATATATATATATACTTTACCAGAACATATTAATCCCACATCATTGTGATGGGAGCAGTTTGAGTGTTTGAGTGAAGATGATGTTGGACAGAGTTTAATTTCAGATTCATTTCCTCTACACTGAAGCTCCTCTGTCCACACCTGACCCTCCCCTCGACCAAAAGCAACTGATCCCAGAACCTTCACAGGAATCCCACAGTCCAGCTCTCGACACACAACCTCTGCATCCTGCTGGTCAAAGTCAACATCACACACTGTGGACCAGGAACCTCCATGAAGCACCTCCAATCTTCCAGAACATCGGTGAGGACCAGCAATTAGTCTGGAATTCTGACCTGGGGATTTCATTGTGTAAAATTTTAGTTTTCAAAATATTATGAAATAATGTAAAATAAAACCTAATTGTTTTAGTTGATTGTTGATTTTCTATTATTTTAACACAATGTTTTTTTTTGTTTGTTTGTTTTATTAAAGTAAATGTTTTGGAATTTAAATGAGTAAATTCGTTCATAATAATAATTTTACTGATTGTAAAGTTTTTTCTAACCCAGCCATTAGGGAGGCACAAGCCAGTGCACTCTTAGCGATCTGGATAAGGGCGTCTGCTAAATGCCGCAAATGTAAATGTAGTGCCGGTCCCAAGCCCGGATAAATAAGGAGGGTTGCGTTAGGAAGGACATCCAGTGTAAAACATGTGCCAAATCGAATATGCGGATCACAAATAAGAATTCCATAGCGGATCGGTAGAGGCCCGGGTTAACAACGACCACCACAGGTATCGTTAGCCGACAGGGTACTGGTGGAAATTGGGCTACTGCTGGCTGAAGGAGGAAAAGGAGAGGAGGAAGACGTCTACAGAGACAGCAGGGAAAGGAGAAGTGGAGGAGAAAGGAGGTTTGGGTTCGTACTTTAAATGTTGGTACTATGACTGGTAAAGGGAGAGAGGGAGCTGATATGATGGAGAGGAGAAAGGTAGAGATGTTGTGTGTTCAGGAGACCAAGTGGAAAGGGAGTAAGAGCAGGAACATTGGATGTGTTTAAACTGTTCTATCATGGTGTGGATGGAAAGAGAAATGGTGTAGGGGGGATTCTGAAGGAAGAGTACAGTAAGAGTATTGTGGAGGTGAAGACAGTTTCTGATAGGGTGATGAACGTGAAGCTGGAAGTTGAAGGGATGATGATAAATGTCATCAGTGCCAATGCTCCACAAGTTGGCTGTGAGTTGGAGGAGAAGGAAAGATTCTGGAGTGAGTTAGATGAAGTGGTAAAAGGTGTAGGAATGAACAATTGTTGATTGGGGCAGACTTTAATTGACATGAAGGGAAGGGAACAGAGGTGATGAGGAGGTGATGGTAGGTTAAGGCCATACCTACCATCACCTCCTCATCAGGTGAGGAATGTTGAAGGGCAGACGGTGGATTTGGCTAAAAGGATGGAAATGGTGGTGGTGAATATGTATTTTAAGAAGAAGGATGATCATAGGGTGACATATAAGAGTGGAGGAAGGTGCACACAGGTGGACTATGTTCTATGCAGGAAATGCCACCTGAAGAAGATTGGAGACTGTATGGTGTTCTCGGGGGACAGTGTAGCTAGACAGCATCGGATGGTGGTCCGTAGGATGGTTTTGAAGGTGAAGAAGAAGAGGAGGAGAGTGAGGACTGAGAGAAGAATAAGCTGGTGGAAGCTGAAGGAGGAAGAGTGTAGTGTGAGATTTAGGGAAGTGGTCAGACAGGGGCTCGGTGGTGGTGAAGAGGGTGTCAGCTAGAAAAGTACTTGGTGTGACATCTGGAAATAGAAAGGAAGACAAAGAGACGTGGTGGTGGAATGAGGAAGTGCAGGAGAGCATAAGCAGAAAGAGGTTGGCAAAACAGAAGTGGGATCGACAGAGTGATGAGAAAAGTAGGCAGGAGTACAAGGAGATGCGGCAGCAGGTAAAGAGGGATGTGGTGAAAGCCAAGGAAAAAGCATATGAGGAGATGTAGGAGAAGTTGGTCACTTAGAGAGGAGAAAAGGATTTTTACCGATTGGCCAGGCAGAGGGACCGAGCTGGAAAGGATGTGCTGCAAGTGAGAGCAATAAAGGATGGAGATGGAAATGTGTTGACTAGTGAGGAGAGTGTGTTGAGAAGGTGGAGAGAGTATTTTGAGCAGCTGATGAAGGAGGAAAATCAGAGAGAGAGAAGGTTGGATGATGTGGAGATGTAAAGCAGGATGTAGATAGGATTAGTAAGGAGGAAGTGAAAGCAGTGATTAAGAGGATGAAGGGTGGAAAGTTGGTTGGACCAGATGACATACCGGTAGAAGCGTGGAGATGTTTAGCAGAGATGGCAGTGGAGTTTTTAACCAGATTGTTTAAAAAGATTCTGTAAGGTGTGAAGATGCCTGAGGAATGGAGAAGGCGTGTGCTGGTACCGATCTTTAAGAATAAGGGAGATGTGCAGACCTGCAGTAACTGGAGGGGAATTAAGTTGATCAGTCACACCATAAAGTTATGGGAAAGAGTAGTGGAAGCCAGGCTGAGAGAAGAGGTGACCATCTGTGAGCAGCAGTATGGTTTCATGCTGAGGAAGAGCACCACAAATGCATCATATGCTTTGAGAATGTGGATGGAGAAGTATAGAGAAGGACAGAAGGAGTTGCATTGTGTGTTTGTTGATTTAGATAAAGCATATGACAGGGTGGAGAGGAGTTGTGGTGTTGTATGAGGAAGTCTGGTGTGTCAGAGAAGTATGTGAGGGTGGTGCAGGATATGTATGAGGACAATGTGACAGCGGTGAAGTGAGCAGTAGGACAGACAGATTGGTTCAGGGTGAAGGTTGGACTGCATCAAGGATTGGCCCTGAGCCCTTTCTTGTTTGCAGTGGTGATGGACAGGTTGAAGGACGAGGTCAGACAGGAGTCTCCCTGGACTATGTTGTTTGCAGATGATATTGTGATTTGTTGTGAGAGTAGGGAGCAGGTTGAAAAGAGCCTGGAGAGGTGGAGATATGCACTGGAGAGAAGGGGAATGAAAGTCAGTAGGAATAAGACAGAGTACATGTGTGTGAATGAGAGGGGGGGAGTGGAGGGGTGCGGTTGCAGGGAGAAGAGGTGGAGAAGGTGGAAGAGTTCAGGTACCTGGGGTCAACAGTGTAAAGTAATGGAGAGTGTGTTAGAGAGGTGAAGAACATAGTGCAGGCAGGGCGGAGTGGGTGGAGAAGAGTGACAGGAGTGATTTGTGATAGAAGAGTATCTGCAAGAATGAAAGGGAAAGTTTATAGGACTGTGGTGAGACCTGAGATGTTGTATGAATTATAGACAGTTGCATTGAGTAAAAGACAGGAGGCAGAGCTGGAGGTAGCAGAACTGAAGATGTTAAGGTTTTCGTTGGGAGTGACGACGATGGACAAGATTAGAAATGAGTTTATTAGAGGGACAGCGCATGTAGGATGTTTTGGTGACAAGGTGAGGGAGGTGTGATTGAGATGGTTTGGACATGTGCAGAGGTGGGACATGAGTTATATTGGTAGAAGAATGCTGAGGATGGAGCCACCAGGTAGGAGGAAAAGAGGAAGGCCAAGGAGGAGGTTCATGGATGTGGTGAGGGAAGACATGCAGGTAGTTGGTGTGAAAGAGTCAGATGTAGAGGACAGGGGGGTATGGAGACGGATGATCCGCTGTGGCGACCCCTAATGAGAGCAGCCGAAAGAAAAAGAAGAAGAAGAAGAAGAAGAAGAAGTAAAGTTTTTTCTAAATACAGCAGTTTACCTGAGCAGTTGACTCCAGCATCTTCACCATGATTACAGTCACTTTCACCCCACTCTGCTGATCTACAGTCCTTCAGTGTCGACTCTGATCCTCTACAGTCCACATCATCCATCCAGATTGGTCCTGATCCTTCTCCAAAGTGAGCTTCATAACGTACATCTACAGCTTCTCCACAGTGCAGTTCTCTACACACCACTGCAGCTTCTTTCATATCCCAGTCATCACCACACTGTTCCCCACTGTCCTTCATGAAGAACCTCCACTCTCCCAGCACAGCGACTTCCACCATCCACCAACCTCACACTGTCTGAGAGAGAACCATATAGACTGTATAAGACTGCAGAAAGAACATCACTTATAATCTTATACTCCAGTAATCATGTTAGTTCTCACTGTCCAGTGTTCTTTATTGTTGAAAGATTTATGATCAAACTCTTGATGTCACCCAGATGAGGATGGGTTCCTTTTGAGTCTGGTTCCTCTCAAGGTTTCTTCCTCATAACATCTAAGGAGTTT
>NC_060901.1:160066-192602 GCF_014805685.1 Silurus meridionalis
CGGAGTGACTCCATGAATGTTGCAGAATCATAAATGACCAGTAGGTGGCAGTGTGATGTGTATTAGAGCTCACTGTCACAGCAGGTCATTAGAAGTAGTGGAGCTCTAATGACGTCATTAATAGCGAGGACAAGACACACAGCAGTTTGGGATTCTTTTATTGACTTTATTGATTAATTGATTTGGAGTATGATTGTGTTTCTGATCAAAGTAAGTTCATGTGTATGGAGTAAAACAACCTGTACATTTCTCACTTCCAGACAGTATTATGAGATGTTCATCTGCTGGAAGTTCATGTTTAATGCTGCATGTTTTATAGGATTTATGAGCTGGAATAAATGTCCAAAACCTCAATTCAACACTGAGTGATTTTGTAGTTTGGTAGATATTAGATCTTTTGATGTATTATTCTTTTTAAATATCTGTGTTTTAAATACACATTTATAAATATCAAGGCTTTTACTGGGTAATAAACACCCTATTTTCCTGGTTTTGGACTTTGGACTGTTTTTGGTTTGTCTTTTTGCTCTGTCCTGTTTTGCTTAGTTTGCCAGTTTATGGATTTTGCACTGTTTTGGTTTTTGGTTTTGCTTCCTGTATTGCCCTCTGCTATACTATATATATTAAATTCTTTTTTTCATAACCTTGTGTGCATCCTGCATTTGGGTCCTCCATCAAGTCACTCTGCACCTACTGTTGCACCCGTGCTCGCTGACACCTGGTGAGTGATGAGTGACAGGAAGCTGTCATGTGATATGTGCAGGAGCTGATAGTTCATGTAGTCTAGTGCTGATTTAGACATCATCTTCTCAAACCTCCTCCCTTTATTGTATACCTCTTGTCCTGGGTGGCCACAGTAGATCTGCTGAGACCGCTGACCCTTTAGACCCCACAACCTGCTGGGAGTCTCCGAGCCCCACTGAATGCATCGCTCAGTCTCTGAGGCCTGCTGAAGAAGATGCTTGCTGAGAGCTCCTCTAGTTTTCCTTGCCTACTGGAGTGTCATGCAGCCTCTTGCTCTGGAACGTTGCTCTGCCTTTGTGCCTCACTGAGTATGTATATGAATAAGAAATCTTAGCTACCTCTTATATTCCCAACCATAAAAGAGGCCAAATTCTGCAGCAGGATGATGCTCCATCGCATTCGTCCATCTCCACATCAAAGTTCCTCAAGGTGAAAAAGATCAAGATGCTCCAGGAATGGCCAGCCCAGTCACCAGACATGAACATCATTGAGCATATGTGGGGTAGGATGAAAGAGGAAGCATGGAAGATGAAACCAAAGAATATTGATGAACTCTGGGAGGCATGCAAGACTGCTTTCTTTGCTATTCCTGATGACTTCATCAATAAATTGTATGAATCCTTGCCAAACCACATGGATGCAGTCCTTCAAGCTCATGGAAGTCATACAAGATATTAAATTTGGATCTCGCATCACCACTACTTAATTTGCTGACATATTTTTGTATTTGCAGTAAATTTGTTTAATATCTGTAGAGACAAAACTTTTGTCTTGCCAAAATTTGACCTTTCTGTCTTGATTAAATGATACCGTAATTTCCGGACTATAAAGCGCACCGTTATATAAGCCACACCCACTGAATTTTACAAACATTTTTATTTTTAACATAAATAAGTGTGTCTACACTAAAACTAATGAACTTTACACAGGCTTTACCGAAAGACAGTGTCTATTACACGGTGTAACGGGTGAAATATGTTGTGGCTCCTTCAAGAGTTGAGCGGCATTTTGGGAACAGCATGTCACTGCATTCTTTCAGTATTACTGCGTGTGTGTGTGTGTGTGTGTGTGCGCGTGCACGCGTGTGAGACTGTGGATTATGTGCTCATTATTTTCTGATGCTCATCTCTAAGTTTCTTTGACTAACCCGTAACGCTGTTGCCAAGAATAATAAAAAAGCAGGAGTTTTGGAAACCTGTCTGTGCTTATATGATTTCTGTTGTAACTGGAGTTAGTGAGCTCTCCCTTCACCCAGACTCAACGCGTTACAACGGCTTGTATCTAAACAGTAGCCGACCAAGAAAGTCATTGTTCACTGTCTTCATCCTTCCTTTCACAACTACTGTATTTCTCTCGGGAGTTTATCTTTTGCCATCGTCGTGCGTTTAAAAATCAACACCGGTGGAAGTTTTTCTCCCGATGCCGTGCAGCTCAGAACACAGGTGAGGTGCGTTTTTTCGTTTCTGTTCGGAAATTTCATTGGTCTAATGTTATGGGGTTCAGTTTTTTGACTTGAAGTTTGTGAAAACGGGAAAAACCCAGGAAAAATCCATAAATTAGCCGCTTCATTGTTTAAGCCGCGGGGCTTAAAACGTAGGAAAATAGTATCGGCTTATAGTCCGAAAAATACGGTAAATCTTTTTTCAGTGAAACTAATTTATTTCAGTGCATTAAACATCATTTGGGAGGGTTTTAGCTTTTCATATGAGCTATTTCTAACACCAATTGATTAATTAGAAGTCAGGTTAATAGCAGGTGTTTCTACAAAATAGATAAGCGACAAGACTTTTGTCAGGGACTGTAGATACAAGAAAAAGAGTAACGTTAAAGCCCTGATTATTAAACTTCAGTGTCTACATTTACAGGAGTCACCACCAGGGTGCAGTGTGACATCATAAAAACATCCAATGCTGTGATTATTTCAATAAAAAATATAAATAAATAAATAAATAAATAAATAAATACATTCATGGATCATATGACTAATGAAATTTATCATTAAGAAGCTATAGATGTTTCCGCTCTTCTACATCTTCTCCATTGATGCACAGTCAGACGTTCTAATAATAAACTGAGAGAAAAAAAGAAAACGTGTTTTTAAACACACACACACACACACACACACACACACACACACACACACACACACACACACACACACACACACACACACACACACACACACACACTTTGCATTAGCAGTCCATGCTTCAGTGCTCTGTGAGTGTTTATAGTCCTGTGACTTGAACACTTCATGACTGAGAGCTGCTGATCAGCAACTTCACCCACAGCAACCATGACTTTGATCAGCGTCTTCATCTGCACACTGGCCCTCTGGACTCAAGGTGAGAGTTTAACATCAACTCACAGCCTCACACACTTCATTTCATACTAATTCTACACCACTTTACAGCATACAAACACAATCTATGTTTCTCTACAGGATCCAGAGGTCAGGTGACTGTGACTCAGACTCCTTCAGTGCAAACTGTTGTTCCAGGAAACACAGTCACCATCAACTGTAAAACCAGTAGCAGAGTGTATAATGGAGATTTTTTAGCCTGGTACCTGCAGAAACCTGGAGAAGCTCCTAAACTCCTGATCTACGCTACAAGCTTATACACAGGAACTCCAGCTCGTTTCAGTGGCAGTGGATCGAATACTGACTTCACTCTGACCATCAGTGGAGTCCAGACTGAAGATGCAGGAGATTACTACTGTCAGAGTGTTCATAGTGGTGGTGTGTTCACACAGTGTTAGAGCATCGTACAAAAACCTCAGTCAGTGAGAGTGTACAGAGAAGCACTGCTGCAGCTGGGAGAGACTGCAGGTGCTGAGGGGGAGGATGTGATCACACAATCACACACACTGTGGATGAGAGAAAACACACAACACACTAACACACTAATACACACATCTGTAACACATCTGTAACAGGAGTCCATCTTTCACATCTGTAGATTTACAAACATTTCCTGATCTTTCTGATTTACTGCACAATAATTATCTTCATCCCATTTTACAGACTTATGGAAATATTTATTATATTTATATTTTGTTGTAAATATAATTTACTCAACATTTCTTTATGATTATTAAACATTATTATAGAAATAATATTTTATTATAAAAACATTAATATTTATTAAATAAACTCATTATAGAGCTGAGACTGACAAGTAAAAGACAAGTAAAAAGTCCCCAATGATGTCTACAGTTTTCACCTCTTTCTTTGCTGGTCTGAGTTACTGAGTTCATCCTTCTGATGTAAATGGATCCTGTCTGTGACGTCCCTTTCATAGGAGTGACATACATTATGTAATGTATTGTTATAACTACTCATATATATTTAATTATTTTTACATACTCTGCATTGTATTTGGTCTACATCAGGGTTTGCTCATGTTCCTGTCTTTTATATGAGTTTTTACATTGTAAATGAAGAGTCACAGACATTTCCTCTACCTGTGGCTGATTTGCTCCTGTCTCTTAAAGAAGCTCGCTTTACAGATCTTTATTCCAGTTATTGTGCTCATGTCTGAGTTTAGGCAAAACAGAATTGGGATACATGAGAAAAGGCAGCAGGTAAAGAGGGATGTATGTGAAAGCCAAGGAAAAGGCACATAGAGGGCTTGTACGAGTTGGACACTGAGGAAGGAGAAAGATTTGTAGCGATTGGCCAGGCAGAGGAACCGAGCTGGGAAGGATCTGATGAACAAGGAAAATCAGAGAGAGAAGGTTGATGATGTGGGAGTTGGTAAAGTAAGGAGGAAGTGAGAGCAGTGATTAAGAGGATGAAGAGTGGAAAGTTTATGACATATCTGTAGAAGCATGGAGATGTTTAGGGAGAGATGGCAGTGGAGTTTTTAACCAGATTGTTTAACAAGATTCTGGAAGATGAGAAGATGCTTCTGAGGAACGGAGAAGGAGTGTGCTGATACCCCATCTTTAAGCATAAGGGAGATGTGCAGACCTGCAGTAACTACAGGGGAATTAAGTTGATCAGTCACACCATTAAGTTATGGGAAAGAGTAGTGGAAGCCAGGGTTGAGAGAAGAGGTACCATCTGTGAGCAACAGCATGACAGCAGTGAAGTGCAGTAAACAGACTGGTTCAGGTGAGGGGTTGGACTACATCAAGGATCGGCCCTGAGCCCTTTCCTGTTTGCAGTAGTGATGAACAGGTTGACGGACGAGGTCAGACAGGAGTCTCCTGGACTATGATGTTATGGATGATATTGTGATTTGTGGTGAGAGTAGTGAGCAGGTTGAGAAGAGCCTGGAGAGGTGGAGGTACATGCTGGAGAGAAGGGTAATGAAAGTCAGTAGGAGTAAGACAGAGTACATGTGTTTGAAAGAGCGGAGGGCAGTGGAGTGATGCGGTTGCAGGAAGAAAAGGTGGAGAAGGTGGAGGAGTTCAGGTACCTGGGGTCAACAGTGCAAAGTAATGGAGTGTGTTAGAGAAGTAAAGAAGAGAGTGCAGGCAGGTGGAGTGGGTGGAGAAGAGTGACAGGAATCTGTAAGAATGATAGGGAAAGTTTATAGGACTGTGATGAGACCTGCGATGTTGTATGGATTAGAGACAGTGGCATTGAGTAGAAGACAGGAGGTGGAGCTGGAGGTAGCAGAGCTGAAGATGTTTAGGTTTTCGTTGGGAGTGACGAGGATGGACAATATTAGAAATGAGTTTATTAGAGGGACAGCGCATGTAGGATGTTTTGGTGACAAGGTGAGGGAGGCAAAATTGAGATGGTTTGGACATGTGCAGAGGAGAGACATGAATTATATTGGTAGAAAAATGCTGAGGATGGAGCCACCAGGTAGGAGGAAAAGAGGAAGGCCAAGGAGGAGGTTCATGGATGTGGTGAGGGAAGACATGCAGGTAGTTGGTGTGAAAGAGGCAGATTTAGAGGACAGGGGGGTTTGGAGACGGATGATCCGCTGTGGCGACCCGTAATGGGAGCAGCCAAAAGAAGAAGAAGAAGACTCTTATGTTTTATTCAAATCAGGTACCATTAGTTATCATCATGCACTTTAACCTTGTGGTTGTTTTTGAGGCTTTAGATTATTCTTTTACTTGTAAGTGGCCTACATTTAAATTCTCATTTTGCAGAGAACCAAAAGTGGTAACAGAGGTGTAATTAATATTTACATGAACATGACTGTGAATAGTTTCATTTCTCTCAGAATAGAACAGAAACTTCACCAGATGTTCAACTTCCTTCAGTCAAACTCACTGAAGCACAACACACACACTGAATCTGCAGCTAATCCCACTCTCTCATCACACTGATCATCACTATTAACTCCAATAAAAGAAACACACAACGTCCAAAACTCAGCTTTATTTCAGCAAAAACTACAGGAAGAGCAACAGGACAGTGAACAGAGTAAAGACAGAAATGCAGCGTTGTGTAGAATTGAAACTCTATTGTAGATGGATCAGAAGCAGCTCTATGTTAAACTCTAGCTTGGATCCACTCGCCTTAACACTGACTCTTTCTGAACGTGACTGGATGATCCACGTTGTTATGGGAGACCTTACAGATAAACTCCTCCCCCTTTTCCCAGAGGTCTTTGCTGAGGGTCAGGGTGCTGCTGAGGCTGTAACGGCCGTTCTTCTCTTCTTCTGCGCTGTTCAGAACACCGGTCTTCACCTCTGAGCCGTCCACTGTCCAGCTCACCAGCGCCCCCTGTGGAGAGTAGCCAGACAGCAGGCAGAGCAGCGAGGACGATCCCTCAGACAGCTGCAGAGGGACGGAGGAGCAGAGACATGGACGGCTTCACCACGAGACCCGCTGGAGAGCAGAAAGGTTTTATATGTTTAGACAGTGAGAAAAGCTCTTAGAGGGGAATTAAGTTTTAACTGCACACCAGAATCCATTTTCTTTCTGATTTCATGTTTCATTCACTTCTATTCAGGAACTGCATCTAAAACTGGGTTCCAACACTGAAACTCTCACTGAGTGAATTCTGTAAACGCTCTGAACTCCAATAGAGACAAAACTGGAAACTCTGCAGCAGCACAAATGTGTTCCAGCAGTAGGAGAACATTTCCTAATTCCTCTTTACATCGTGGAGCCACTAGAACTTTGTTCAGCTTTATTCTGGTGTCGAATCTCAATAATGTCTTTGTGTTCAAATAAAATAATAATGAAATTAATGATGTGCAAGAAATCGAACAAATCTCATTACTGCATAGTTCATATATAATGTATCATTTATAGACCTGACAGCAGCTGAATGTTCATACACATTTATTATGGATCCTTTATGATACTGTTATAAATTACTCATCAATCCTTCATGTGATGTCAATTTCAACTCTCATCATTTTAATCTACAGTTTATCTGAAGTTTATTCATTAAAGTAACTGATAAAGAAAATCAACTTTTACTTACTTTTCACCATGAGTTTGGAGCCTCCACCAAAAGTCCTCCACAGTGATACATTCTAATGAAACCGTCGTACAAAAACCTCCATCACACTGCAGTACACACACACACACACACACACACACACACACACACACACACACACACACACACACACACACACACACACACACACACACTTTGCATTAGCAGTCCATGCTTCAGTGCTCTGTGAGTGTTTATAGTCCTGTGACTTGAACACTTCATGACTGAGAGCTGCTGATCAGCAACTTCACCCACAGCAACCATGACTTTGATCAGCGTCTTCATCTGCACACTGGCCCTCTGGACTCAAGGTGAGAGTTTAACATCAACTCACAGCCTCACACACTTCATTTCATACTAATTCTACACCACTTTACAGCATACAAACACAATCTATGTTTCTCTACAGGATCCAGAGGTCAGGTGACTGTGACTCAGACTCCTTCAGTGCAAACTGTTGTTCCAGGAAACACAGTCACCATCAACTGTAAAACCAGTAGCAGTGTGTATAGTGGTGATACACTGCACTGGTACCTGCAGAAACTCGGAGAAGCTCCTAAACTTCTCATCCATGATGCTACTGAATTAGAATCAGGAATTCCAGATCGTTTCAGAGGCAGTGGATCGAATACTGACTTCACTCTGACCATCAGTGGAGTCCAGACTGAAGATGCAGGAGATTACTACTGTCAGAGTGTTCATGTGATCAGTAGTAACTATGTGTTCACACAGTGTTAGAGCATCGTACAAAAACCTCGGTCAGTGAGAGTGTACAGAGAAGCACTGCTGCAGCTGGGAGAGACTGCAGGTGCTGAGGGGGAGGATGTGATACACACAATCACACACACTGTGGATGAGAGAAAACACAACACACTAACACGCTAATACACACATCTGTAACACATCTGTAACAGGAGTCCACCTTTCACATCTGTAGATTTACAAACATTTCCTGATCTTTCTGATTTACTGCACAATAATTATCTTCATCCCATTTTACAGACTTATGGAAATATTTATTATATTTATATTTTGTTGAAAATATAATTTACTCAACATTTCTTTATGAATGTTGAACATTATTATAAAGTTAATATTTTATTTTAAAAACATTAATATTCATTAAATAAACTCATTATAGAGCTGAGACTGACAAGTAAAAGACAAGTAAAAAAAAGTCCCCCAGTGACGTCTACAGTTTTCACCTCTTTCTTTGCTGGTCTGAGTTACTGAGTTCATCCTTCTGATGTAAATGGATCCTGTCTGTGACGTCCCTTTCATAGAAGTGACATACAGTATGTAATGTATTGTTATAACTACTCATATATATTTAATTATTTTACATACTTTAACCAAATCTGCATTTGTATTTGGTCTACATCAGGGTTTGCTCATGTTTCTGTCTTTTATATGAGTTTTTTACATTGTAAATGAAGAGTCAAAGGGCATTTCCTCTACCTGTGGCTGATTTGCTCCTGTCTCTTAAAGAAGCTCGCGCTTTACAGATCTTTATAACAGTTATTGTGCTCATGTCTGAGTTTTTAGAGCCAAATTTCCCCAAAGTGTCTACTCATGCAAATTCTTTGATCGTATTCCAAAACACAACCAGATCATAAAATGATGAGAAACTGAAATGATTCTGCTCAACTGAGTGATTTGATCAACTTTGCGTTGACTTTGTATTAGCAAGGGCTTCGTTTTGTAATGAAAAAAAAAAATGTAATACACCTGAACAGTCCGAGACCAATCCGTCCAATACTGTCCAATCACTATACGAGACACATGAATCATATAAATGGTTTGTGAATCATTTCTAAATGACACATCATGCATCTGTACCTGTCACAGGAATGTCTAATCAAAAAGATATGTAGAGTAATAAAATAATAAAGAAGAAGACCAAAGTATTTGGATACGCATCACATCATGGTGTATTTTACTCAAACACAGTGTTTTACAGAAACGACAACAATTCTAGTTACAGGTGTTAATATTTTACACTGTAACTGATACATTTCATTCTTGTGTTTTAAATAAATCATTCTGCATTTTACTCCTGATGTATTTGTGAGTGTATTCTCTTCTGTAGAGCAGGAATTTTGCCTCGTAAGAGCTGTTTTGTGTTGTTTTTTGTACTTTTTATATCCTCAGTGTGTACAGTTTGTTCTGGGCTGTAAATCATTATTAGACATAATTAGTCTTTTCTCTCTAGAAAAGATCTTGTTGGATTGTCAATTTTGTATAATTACAGAATTAGGACCACAGTGTCAACCATGTAAAGTCCACATTATGAAGTCTAAATTGTTTCATGGACATCAATTGAATTACAGTTTTTAGAGGAGAGTCTATTCTCTGTTTCTCCAATAAGGGCAAAAGTGAGCATCAAACTCAGAACTATAAACACCACCACACTGAAACAGAACAATACAAATCCTCAGAATGGGACCCTGGAAACTAAAAATAATAATTAATACAAATGACTGACTGGACATTATTTGGAAGTTACATATGTTATGTTGGTGTAAAAAACTACAAATGTGGGGTTTTTTTGTGCGTTAACTATTATAAATAACTGTGACACTGCCTCCTCTGACATTTAGACGGGTCTGGTGTATATAATTATACCCAGGAGGACTAGTGGCATTTAATAGTTGATTTTCTGTTTGTTTCTGTTAAACACAGTACATTCAACTCTGAGCTTTACTCATGAGAGATCTAATATTTAACAGCTTTCTCGTTAAATCAGAAGTGCTGACTGTGCACTCCATCTGCTGATTTTATTTTTCAGGTTCACTCTTCTGTTTTATTCACATAAAGTACCATTTGTTATCATCATGCTCTTTAACCTTGTGGTTGTTTTTGAGGCTTTAGATTATTATTTTATTGTAAGTGGCCTACATTTAAATTCTCATTTTGCAGAAACCAAAAGTGGTAACAGAGGTTTAATTAATATTTACATGAATGTGACTGTGAATAGTTTCATTTCTCCCAGAATAGAACAGAAACTTCACCAGATGTTCAACTTCCTTCAGTCAAACTCACTGAAGCACAACACACACACTGAATCTGCAGCTAATCCCACTCTCTCATCACACTGATCATCACTATTAACTCCAATAAAAGAAACACACAACGTCCAAAACTCAGCTTTATTTCAGCAAAAACTACAGGAAGAGCAACAGGACAGTGAACAGAGTAAAGACAGAAATGCAGCGTTGTGTAGAATTGAAACTCTATTGTAGATGGATCAGAAGCAGCTCTATGTTAAACTCTAGCTTGGATCCACTCGCCTTAACACTGACTCTTTCTGAACGTGACTGGATGATCCACGTTGTTATGGGAGACCTTACAGATAAACTCCTCCCCCTTTTCCCAGAGGTCTTTGCTGAGGCTCAGGGTGCTGCTGAGGCTGTAACGGCCGTTCTTCTCTTCTTCTGCGCTGTTCAGAACGCCGGTCTTCACCACTGAGCCGTCCACTGTCCAGCTCACCAGCGCCCCCTGTGGAGAGTAGCCAGACAGCAGGCAGAGCAGCGAGGACGATCCCTCAGACAGCTGCAGAGGGGACGGAGGGAGCAGAGACACGGACGGCTTCACCACGAGACCCGCTGGAGAGGAGAAACACACACACATCATACACACATCAGAACTATTTGTGGAACTTTGTGGAACTGACTGATCTTACAGAGTCATTAAGTCTAATAAAGTCTGACTTCATGACTGATTTTCATTGAGAACTTTATTATCTGACATCAGTTTCAGTGCAGAGACAAAACAAACATGTTCCACACCATCATTTATCTGGGAAACATCATTTTTCAAAACAAGTCTTATTACTTTATAGTTCAAACCTTCAGCATGTGGAACTGCAGCAAATACAAATGGAGCAGATTCCAGAAAGATTCATTGTGTAACACAAACACACACAGCAGCTTTCATCTGGATTTAACATCAGCACAAAGGAACTCTATTTATGACATGTTTATTATAGAGTTATTGCATGTGGAATTTATAGCAAGTGTGGAATTCTTACATATTTAACATCATCATTGTAGATTTGTTGAATGTTCAGGAACATTTCTATGGGATCAGTTCTGATACTGAAATGTTTTCCTCATCACAGCATAATAATACACAATAAATATCAATCACACAATTATAAAAATAATAATTCTTGTGATTAGTTAAGAAATAAATTTCCTAAATATTAAAAAGAAGAAAACACACTTACTGTTCACCATGAGTTTGGAGCCTCCACCAAAAGTGTACCACAGTGATACATTCTAATGAAACCGTCATAAAAACCTCCATCACACTGCAGTACACACACACACACACACACACACACACACACACACACACACACACACACACACACACACACACACACACACACACTTTGCATTAGCAGTCCATGCTTCAGTGCTCTGTGAGTGTTTATAGTCCTGTGACTTGAACACTTCATGACTGAGAGCTGCTGATCAGCAACTTCACCCACAGCAACCATGACTTTGATCAGCGTCTTCATCTGCACACTGGCCCTCTGGACTCAAGGTGAGAGTTTAACATCAACTCACAGCCTCACACACTTCATTTCATACTAATTCTACACCACTTTACAGCATACTAACACAATCTATGTTTCTCTACAGCATCCAGAGGTCAGGTGACTGTGACTCAGACTCCTTCAGTGCAAACTGTTGTTCCAGGAAACACAGTCACCATCAACTGTAAAACCAGTAGCAGAGTGGATAGTGGTAACTACCTGCACTGGTACCTGCAGAAATCTGGAGAAGCTCCTAAACTTCTAATCTACAGGGCTACAAGCTTATACACAGGAATTCCAGCTCGTTTCAGTGGCAGTGGATCGAATACTGACTTCACTCTGACCATCAGTGGAGTCCAGACTGAAGATGCAGGAGATTACTACTGTCAGAGTTTACATTATATCAGTAGTAGCTATGTGTTCACACAGTGTTAGAGCATCGTACAAAAACCTCGGTCAGTGAGAGTGTACAGAGAAGCACTGCTGCAGCTGGGAGAGACTGCAGGTGCTGAGGGGGAGGATGTGATACACACAATCACACACACTGTGGATGAGAGAAAACACACTTTATTTTTTCTGCATGTCACAGTGACACTAATGACCACATAATGCAGTCAGATAAAACCATAAAGTACTAATTCTACTGCTGAGACACTGAGAGTCATCTCTCATTCTCCTTTAGTCTCTGTGTGTTTCTTCAGAAGAGATTGTTATTATCAGCTGCAGGACCAGTGTAGAGATTGTCTGAACACACAGGAACCTGGACAAGCTCCTACATTCCTGATCCATTAAGTATCTCAGGATTAGGTTGGGATTTCACCTGGTTTCAGATCTACAAACAGATGTCCTTCACAAACATAACATTATTTAATGACACTGTTCATCATCTTTGCAACAAAACACACATTTTTACACAATGATACTGTGACGCGAGGGGGTGTGGTGTGGGGTGGCCTAGAGGCGAGAGCCGAAGGGCTCGTCACACCCAAGCTCAACTTTATATACTAACCAAGTCGACTACGCCACCTGGGAGGGTTATACCCAGGAAATAGAAGTAAACCCCAGAGTTTATTAGGTCACACAAGTTCGATTCCCTTATTATTGAGTGTAGGCAGGAAACGTGGGCATCGTATAAAACAATACAGAGTTTATTGAAAACTTAGCTTTAAAATATAAAACAAAAATGTTCTCGCTGGTGAATATGGTCCAGTGACAATTACACAAATAACAAAAATAAACAATCGGACACAAAATAAACAATAAATTTACACAACTTCCAAATGAACAAAACAACATAAAATCATTGCATACAGGGCTGGAGTTACCCACGGAGTGATCAGCACTAATTATCAAAAGCACACTTCCACACACACACACCTCACCGTGAACTCAAAACACCCACTCATACACGTCAAAAGTGTCGTACAGCAAATGTAGAAATAGCACCACCAAAGACCTTTCACCCGTGGGACCCCAGCTCCTGAAAGAAACCAAAAGCAAAATAAATCTCAGACAGAAAGGAAGGAAACAGCGAATTAAGGTCACAATTCCACCGTAATATGATGGATAGTCACCAAGCACAATATGATTCACCATATACACCGCTTAAACAAAACCAATGAAGAACTTGATTAAAAGGTTGAGGAAGCAAAACCCAAAAGGAGCGGCCACGTCGTCTTCAAGCCAGCCCCGATACTTGCACGTTGCTCGACCCCACAGTAGACCAGACAATACCGGTTAAAACAAATCACAGAAGCCAAATGGCAGCAGCAGAATTCCCTTTTAAATAGTTGTAAGCCGAGGTTGTTCACTCGGCACGCAGCGAGGAAAAGTCGAATCGCAGCAATAATCACCCAGGACGAAAAAGGAGGATCCTATAATACAAACAATGATACAGGATATAAATGATACAAGTAATTGCACAACTACATGCTGTAATTCCCCTAACAAACCGAAACAACTTACCAAACGCGGATAGATAAGTTCCTGAGAATCAATTCACCGCTCAGGATACGCAGCCTTCAAATAACCTGCTGTTAAACTGAAGTTCAAGGACTGCACATTACTCACGCCACCTGACACGCGTTAAAGCTAAACATTGCTAAACAACTTCCTCATACCTGCAGGGAGGGCAATAAACAGATCCAAAGCAGCATCCAACAGGGACACACTGAAAAGACAGGCTAAGGATACACACATGAGCCATTAGTGCAATGAGCAAAGAAAAACTTATTAGCCAACGCTACATACTAGCAGCACATACCCGAAATGTCTTTAGCAACCGCAAAAGGGGAGGATCCGGGCGTGACACATGCCAGGCTCAAACCAACCCACTCTAAATAGTGCCTGCTCGCTACTGATTGGTGGTCAGGAGTGTCAATCACCACCTGAACCTCATTCATTCTGTCACAATCCACCCCCGGCTTCTGCATCGTCGCCCCGACGATGAACTAAACCCAAAAGCCCACCCTCTTAACTTTCAGTCCCAGGGACGGAATAAAACCACAGATGTACTACCCACTATACTAGACACTGTACCTGGTCCCAAGGATCGTGGGAGGTGATGTACATTAGAGTGCTGCCCAGCAGTACTCCTTCCAGTCCTTCTCACCACACTCTCCCCACCAAGCAGAGTGTAAAGGAGGGTTTATTAGTGGCTGCTCATTCAATCTTACCTCAGGGATTTCTTCTGATTCCTGGACTTCACCAGAACCCTGGGGTTCAGACTGAAGCATACTCCTAGGTGCTTGCCTACCACTAACCTGCGGTGTTTCAGGTACCAGAACAAACAAATCTCCCTCGTCCAATTCTTCTCGAGGCCGCACAGTTTCCACTAATGGAATGTCCTGCAACATGGGGGGAGAGTTCCTGCCAATCTGAAGTTTCAGCAAAGATCGGTGCACGTGCTTTAACTTGCCTAGATCTGTGATGGGAGCAATTGTATACACCACACCTCCTTCCTTAGGTGCCTTCACAATCTGGTACACCACGGAGCTCCACAGGTCATGGATTTTATGTCGACCTCTCACGCTATAGTCACGGAGATATACCAATTGACCCTCCTGCAGTTGTGATTCTCGTACCTGCAGATCGTGCCTGGCTTTCCGGCGGTCAGCAGCAGCCCCCAACCGCTCGCGAGCCCCCTCAAAAGCCACCTGCAACCGATCCTGATGCTCCAGGACCCACCGATGAACACTACCTGACTGTGGCTCCTCAACTCTACCAAGCAGGAAGTCCACTGGAAGTCTAGGCTCCTGCCCAAACATCAAAAAATACGGGCATTCTCCCGTAGCTTGGTGAGGAGTAGTGTTGTAGGCGAACAGTACCTGTGGAAGACAAGATGGCCAGTCCCCCTTCCTTGACACAGGCAAGGTGCGCAAAAGATTGTGCAGCGTCCGGTTAAAACGCTCACACTGGCCATTTCCAGCAGGGTGATATGGAGTAGTGCGTGACTTTTCAACTCCATATAAACAACACAACTGCTTAATAAGCGCTGACTCAAAGTTACGACCCTGGTCCGAATGAATACGGCCAGGCACCCCAAATTTACAAAACCATTCAACAACCAGAACCTGTGCCACAGTCTCAGCTTGTTGATTTCTAGTAGGTACCGCCAGGTGTATTTGGTGAAAATATCAGTCATGACCAACACATTCTCAAGACCGAACTTGAGGGTTCCAACACAGTAAAGTCCAAGGCCAGAATGTCATTTGGCCGTGCAGCCAGCAGGTGTCCCATGAAACTAACAGGGGCAGGCTGGACACCCTTTGCACACTGGCACCTTTCACACTCATGGCACCACCGGGCAATGTCAGAGGACATCCCTGGCCAATAGCATCGTTGCCACACCAGCTGAGAGGTGCGCTCCACCCCCTGGTGCCCGTGCAGTTGATGCAATTGTGTCAACACCTCCGGTTTCATGGCCACCGGCAATAGCACTTGAGGACCTCCTCTCCACCATCCGGGCGAAACACCCGGCGATAAAGCACCCCCTCCTTCTCCACCAGACGATCCCACTGCCGAAACAAGAGCACAGCAGACCTAGAAAGTTTCTTACGCTCCTCAGAGCTAGGCAGCAATTTCTGCCTCCAAACACCAGCAGCTCTCCAATAACTGGATCGGCCTGCTGCTGAGCCGACATATCACTGCTGGAATAACCAGGAAAAGATACAATCTGGTTTACCTGACTCACCAATCCACCTTGGTTCACTTGACGCAATGCAGCAGGAACAGATACACCTGGGCACAAATCCTGAACTTCCACAGCAGGTGGGTTCTGGCGTGACAAGGCATCAGCATTGCGATTGCTCTTACCTGATCTATACTTAAGCTCAAAGTCAAAGGCTGCCAACTGGGCAGCCCAACGCTGTTCCATGGCACCCAACTTAGCTGAGGTCAGGTAGCTAAGAGGGTTATTATCAGTGTAGACTACACACTTGTGTCCCAGCAGGTACTCCCGAACTTCTCAGTCATGGCCCACTTGAGCGCAAGGAACTCCAGCTTCATAGAACTGTAGTTTGAAGTATTGCGCTCAGTGGGTCAAGACCTCGGCTACCATAAGCTATGGGACGAACCTTACCTTGTTGCTCTTGTGAGAGGACCGCCCCTAGTCCCCATGGCTGGCATCCACCTCCAAGATAAAAGGAAGTGAAAAGTCGGCATAGGCGAGTACAGGGCGGTGGTAAGTCTACCTTTAACTCCTCAAAGCTACTCTGACACTCCGTGAGACCATGCCTCAGCAAACTCACGGGACCCATACTTTGACCGCTTTGGGGTTGCCAGCTCTGCCACCAACCTGTGGAGGGGCAGCCAGCCTCGCAAACCCTTCCACAAAGCGGCGGTAGTAGCTAGCAAACCCCAAAAATGACCGCAAACCTGCAACACTGGTAGGCTGAGGCCACTGCGAAACTGCCTCAATCTTTCCTGGGTCTGTAGAAACCCCTTCTGAGGAGATCACATGCCCCAGGTACTGTACGCGTTTGAAGAAGGCACATTTTGACAACTTAGCCTTCAAACCTTCCCTGTGTAACCGCTTAAGACTACCTCCATCCGAGCTAGATGTTGGTCAACTGATGAGGAGAAAACAATGTCATCAAGGTACAAAAGAAGAGACTGACACTGTTGGTCCCCAAACAACCGTTCCATTAATCTCTGGAAGGTGCTGGGAGCGTTACAAAGGCCAAACGGCATCCTGTTCCATTCAAAGAGCCCAAACGGAGTACAAAACGCTGTCTTAGATCTATCTGCCTCACTAACAGGGACCTGATTGTACCCACTGGCAAGGTCCATGGTAGAAAACCAACGTGCCCCTGCCAGTAAATCCAACGTCTCCTCAATACGAGGTAGAGGGAAGGCATCCTTCCTGGTCTTAGCATTTAAATGACGGTAGTCTACACACATGCGTAGACTGCCGTCCTTCTTTTTAACCAAAACGATGGGCGAAGCGTAAGGGCTGCAGCTCTCTCTAATTACCTGAGCCTCCAAAAGTTGGTTAATGTGAGCCTTTACTACCTCGTACTCTGAAGGAGGAATACGCCTGTACCGCTGGCGCACAGGGACCTCATCTAGTAAGGGGATGTCATGGGAAATAAGATTAGTACATCCCAAATCCCCATCATGTATGGAAAACACAGATGAATACCGGTCTAATAGCGCCCTCACCTTGCCTTGTTCTTTACCGACAACACAGACAAGTCAATCGCCCGGATCTGCTCTTGTACAGGAGGAAACCTGCACAACTTGTGTACTTACCCTAGCCGAAACCTCCTGAACTTCAGTGACCTCTGGGGGTAAGCTCACCACCTGAACATGGTTAACAGTGCCTACGACCGTGCTAGCGTACACCACTACATCTATTGTACCCACATTAACCACAGGCACATAAGCTGTGCCATGGTGCACATGGACCAGAGCAGGAGATGCCAACAAACCTGCTGGGAGACCAGAATCTGGAGGCTCATACAATACTGTACCACTTGAGTACTGGGCAGAGCACGTTACGGCAACCAATTTCATGGTGCCCCCGGGATGCGACACGCCCGACGTCCACGCACCTTGACTCGACCCCCCTGATCTGAAACTAGCTGGATGTCGATGTGATGACAATGCTGTAAGGCCTGGACAACGGAAATAGGGGCCTGTGACACAACAGGTAAATCAAAAAGACTGGTGCCATGCTGACCAAAGAGCTCCCGGTAACAGCGGCTTAGGACGCTCATTCCCAGAACACCAGGAACCTGAGCCCCCAAACCACCGGGAGGATCTCTGACCACCAGCACTCCACACCCTAAGACCACACGCCCACAAAGCTGTACATCTAGTTCTAAATAGCCAATATAAGGAATTGAAAGACCATTCGCAGCCCGGAGCTGTAACCAATGGCACGACCTAAGCCGTTCCTGACCCCACGACCCAAAATTCGCCAAGAAACACTTCTCCGTAATTGTGGACACCATAGAACCGGTGTCC
This sequence comes from Silurus meridionalis, assembly GCF_014805685.1. NCBI lineage: Eukaryota > Metazoa > Chordata > Actinopteri > Siluriformes > Siluridae > Silurus > Silurus meridionalis. Next base: position 178,241 of record NC_060901.1, read on the forward strand.
ACCAGGCAAGGTACCATAACCCCACCCATACACACGTCAAGTTGCGGACACGTTGACATAAAACGAGACATAAAATTGGCATCATTTAGAACACCCGAGCCTGTCTTTTCCCGACCAAGCGGTGGCCCTGCAGCTCAGCGGAATTAGTTTTCCGACGGTTGCCTGGACTGTAACTGCCCACCTCTCGGTACCGCGGAGGCTGCGCGTACTGGTGGAAAACAAAAAGGTCTCCGTTCCCCATCACAATCCCTAGCAAAGTGACCAGGCTGCTGACACCGTCTACAAATTATCTGATTAGATCGGGATAATTGCGAACGCTGAGGATTTTGAATTTGAGCCACACTTTGAGCAAGTTGATTCAATTGTTGTTGTTGCTTTTCAGCATTTCTAACTCGCCCAATTCGAAGTCGCCAACTTACTACTTCCCCTGTGTGCCGATGTCCCTGTACCCCATACTGAATACCCTGAGCGGAAGGAACTGATTGGCTTCACCACGCACCCCCAGGCATTCCCTCACGTTCCCAGCGAATAGCTTCGCCACGAACATTCAACAACGTAGCAGTGGGTTGGCGGCGGACCAACTGTTTTAATTCACGTCGAAGCGCACCGTCGCTCACATGCTCAACAAATTGATCTCGCAATAACATATCCGCATTAGGCATACCATGGGGTGATTGACGTTTCACCTTTTCCAGAAGATTCAACAGGGCTAGGAGAACTCTAACAAGGTCTCCCCACCCTGTTGTTTTCTGGAAAAAGGATTCTTGAAGAGCTACGACGAACTCGCATAACCATACAATTCGCGCAATGCCTTAATAATTTTGTTTGGATCCTCCCTCTCGTCCCTTGGCCGATATCGAATTTCCTCCCTCGCCTCTCCCTCCAAATGATCAACCAAAAAGAATGCTTGATCAACAAGAGAGATGGCGAAGACGCATGCAGGCCTGAGCCTCCTCCACCCATTCCTCAATCATAACGCCGGACCTACCGTTAAATTTCGGACACTTACGATCCCGAGGCACAAACACAAAACGATCTGTTGCAGAGGCAACAGCACCAGTGAGTGGTGGATCTACAACGGGAGACATAGGAGCATTAAATGGGCCAGGTTGCACAATTGGCACTTGCTCCTGCTGCAACCTTTCATTATCTGCCCTTAATTGGGCTACCAATTCTCTCAATTCGCGTAGTTCATCGTCCATAATTGCAAACCCCGCAATCACTTACCACTACTGAGGAAGAATACGAAGCTCAGGATCTACTCATAAAATGGGAAAAAATATAAACTGCTGCTGCCCAGCTTCTGCAAAAATACAAAATATATAAAACAGAAATACACAAACAATACCCACGTCTTCTGCACTACACAAGAGATCCTGCCGACTACGCCAGAATGTGGCGCGAGGGGTGCGGATGGTGCAGGAGGGAGAGCCAAGGGCTCGTCACACCCAAGCTCAACTTTATATACTAACCAAGTCGACTACGCCACCTGGGAGGGTTATACCCAGGAAATAGAAGTAAACCCCAGAGTTTATTAGGTCACACAAGTTCGATTCCCTTATTATTGAGTGTAGGCAGGAAACGTGGGCATCGTATAAAACAATACAAAGTTTATTGAAAACTTAGCTTTAAAATATAAAACAAAAATGTTCTCGCTGGTGAATATGGTCCAGTGACAATTATACAAATAACAAAAAATAAACAATCGGACACAAAATATTAAACAATAAATTTACACAACTTCCAAATGAACAAAACAACATAAAATCATTGCATACAGGGCTGGAGTTACCCACGGAGTGATCAGCACTAATTATCAAAAGCACACTTCCACACACACCTCACCGTGAACTCAAAACACCCACTCATACACGTCAAAAGTGTCGTACAGCAAATGTAGAAATAGCACCACCAAAGACCTTTCACCCGTGGGACCCCAGCTCCTGAAAGAAACCAAAAGCAAAATAAATCTCAGACAGAAAGGAAGGAAACAGCGAATTAAGGTCACAATTCCACCGTAATATGATGGATAGTCACCAAGCACAATATGATTCACCATATACACCGCTTAAACAAAACCAATGAAGAACTTGATTAAAAGGTTGAGGAAGCAAAACCCAAAAGGAGCGCCACGTCGTCTTCAAGCCAGCCCCGATACTTGCACGTTGCTCGACCCCACAGTAGACCAGACAATACCGGTTAAAACAAATCACAGAAGCCAAATGGCAGCAGCAGAATTCCCTTTTAAATAGTTGTAAGCCGAGGTTGTTCACTCGGCACGCAGCGAGGGAAAAGTCGAATCACAGCAATAATCACCCAGGACGAAAAAGAAGAGAAGGAGAGAAGGAGAGAAGGAGGATCCTATAATACAAACAATGATACAAGATATAAATGACACAAGTAATTGCGCAACTACATGCTGTAATTCCCCCTAACAAACCGAAGCAACTTACCAAACGCGGATAGATAAGTTCCTGAGAATCAATGCACCGCTCAGGATACGCAGCCTTCAAATAACCTGCTGTTAAACTGAAGTTCAAGGACTGCACATTACTCACGCCACCTGACACGCGTTAAAGCTAAACATTGCTAAACAACTTCCTCATACCTGCAGGGAGGGCAATAAACAGATCCAAAGCAGCATCCAACAGGGACACACACTGAAAAGACAGGCTAAGGATACACAAATGAGCCATTAGTGCAATGAGCAAAGAAAACTTATTAGCCAACGCTACATACTAGCAGCACATACCTGAAATGTCTTTAGCAACCGCAAAAGGGGAGGATCCGGGCGTGACGCATGCCAGGCTCAAACCAACCCACTCTAAATAGTGCCTGCTCGCTACTGATTGGTCAGGAGTGTCAATCACCACCTGAACCTCATTCATTCTGTCACAATCCAATACATTCACACACAAACTCTTTTAATTCTCTCAGAATCATCTTCCATCCCCCTCTGAATCTTTCACCTGTTTTCCAGTCTGTGTTTCAGGACATTTAAATAGTGATGAAGCTACCTAATAAGCAAGTTAGAGGTGACAGTAGCACCAGTATGAGGAAACTCTCTCATTAAGAGATAAGATAAGATAAGATAAACCTTTTTTCGTCCCACAGTGGGGAAATTTCTTTGTTACAGCAGCATGAAAAAAAAAACATTAATGCAAATATATAAAAGAATAGACGAATAAGACATACTATAATATTACAGTATATACACAACACAATATATAAATACAGATGAGGAAAAGTACGTATTGCAAGTTGTATTGCACACAGGTGGTATTGCATGTATTGCAGGTAATATTGCACACAGTAGTATTATTAAATAGTAAAACAGTAAAAACAGTAACTACTACACCATTGAACAGTAATAGCAGTGTGTATTTTGGTTAATGGTTCACTGGGAGCAGCTTTTATTGTACAGTCTAATAGCAGCAGGGAGAAAAGACCTTCTGTATTGCTCCTTCAGACATTTAGGATGTAACAGTCTGTCACTGAAGGAGCTGCTCAATGAGGTAACAGTTTCATACAGGGGGTGGGAGGCGTTCTGCAGTAATGATGATAGTTTTGCTACCATCCTCCTTTCTCCCACCTGCTGTACAGTGTCCAGGGGAATTCCCAGGACTGAGCTGGCCTTCCTGATCAGCTTGTCTAGTCTCTTCCTGTCTGCAGTAGAGATGCTGCTACCCCAGCAGACCACTCCATAGAATATGGCTGATGCCACAACAGAGTCAAAAAAGGTCTTCAGTAGCTCTCCCTGCACTCCAAAAGACCTTAGTCTCCTCAGCAGAAAGAGTCTGCTCTGCCCTTTCTTGTAGATTGCCTCAGTGTTGTCTGTCCAGTCCAGTTTGTTGTTTAGGTGAACACCCAGGTATTTGTAAGAGTCCACTCTCACAATGTCCTTTCCCTGAATGTTTACCAATGGAGGTGATGAAGTGTGTTTGTGCCTACGGAAATCCACCACCAGTTCTTTGGTTTTACCCGCGTTTATCTGGAGGCAGCTCCGTTGGCACCAGTCCACAAAGTTCTGTATAAGTCCTCTGTACTCTCTGTCATCATCATTCATGATCAGACCGACGATGGCAGAGTCATCAGAGAACTTCTGTAGGTGACAGGTTGCTGAGCTAAACATGAAGTCTGCAGTGTAGATGGTGAAGAGAAAAGGGGGGAAGAACCGTTCCCTGCGGGGCTCCAGTGTTGCAGACAATCATGTCAGACTCACAGTCACGAGTCCTCACATACTGTGGTCGGTCTGTGAGGTAGTCCAGTATCCAGGCTGACAGATGATGGTCCACTCCCATGTACACCATCTTATCCTTCAGAAGCACAGGTTGGATGGTGTTAAAAGCACTAGAGAAGTCAAAAAACATGACTCTCACAGTGCTCCCAGCCTTTTCCAGGTGTGAAGTAGCCCGATTTAGGAGGAAGATGACTGCGTCTTCCACTCCAATGCCAGGTTGGTAGGCAAACTGAAGTGGATCCATTGATGGGATCACCAGAGGTCGGAGATGAGTGAGCATCAACCTCTCCAATGTCTTCATCAGATGGGAGGTCAGTGCTACTGGTCAGTAGTCCCCAAAGTCTTTTGGGTGCGACGTCTTTGGAACAGGCACCACGCAGGATGTTTTCCATAGCTGTGGCACCTTCCCCAGCTTCAGGCTCAGGTCAAACATGTACAGCAATATGCCGCAATATGCCGCACAGCTGGTAGTAGCCTGGAACTGATGCCGTCTGGGCCCATAGCCTTCCTCGCCTTGATCTTCCTGAGCTCCATTCTCACCTGGTCTTCTGTAAGGGGCAGTGTGTATTGGATGGAGTGTTGGCTGGAGGAAATCGGCAGGGGGGGGGAGTTTGGTGTGTTGTGAAATGACTGTGAGCTGATAGCTGTGCAGAGAGAGGTGGGGCTGGAGCTGCTTGCTGTGAAAGCAGAGAAGGGGGATTGCAGCAGGGGGGACTGGATGGGGGCAGGGGAGGGTAGCTGATCAAATCTGTTAAAGTATAGATTAAGATCATTCACCCACTGCTGGTCACCCTCAGCCTGAGAGCTGGACTCCTTATGACCAGTGATGGTTTTGAGCCCCTTCCACACACCGCTGACGTTGTTTTGCTGCAGCTGATCCTCCATTTTCCTTCTGTAGCATGCTTTTCCTTCCCTGATCTTCTTTCTAAGTTCTCTCTGGACAGTTTTCAACTCTTCCTTGTTTCCCGATTTAAAAACCCTCTTCTTCTCTTTAAGGAAAGTCTTTATATCAGGGTTAATCCACGGTTTGTTGTTGGGAAAACACCGTACAGTCCTGGTGGATACAGTATTCTCCACACAGAAATTAATGTAGTCCGTAATACAGTCTGTTAAACTGTCAATATCCTCCCCATGTGGATTGCACAATTCCTCCCACATAGTTGTTTCAAAACAGTCTTTCAGAGCCTCATCGGTCTCATCAGACCATGTCGTCACTGTGCGGGAGGTAGCTGGTTGCCTGCATACAAGGGGTTTGTACACAGGTAGGAGATGAACCAGGTTGTTATCCAATCTTCCCAAGGGGAGGGGTGTTGATGTATAGGCCTCCTTTGAGTATGGAATCTCTCATCTACAGAATGATATGAGAAAGTCAGTCTTTAAGAAACAATCAGATCACGATTTTTCACTTTATTTCAGAAAATTTCACTCCTGCATATATTCTGAAACTCTCAGGTCCTACGTAGCCTTTCATTGTTCAAGTACATGAAGCTTCATTAGTCTTCTTTATTAAATCTCTCAAATTCACTTCCTGTCACAATCAACAAGAGAAATGTTCTTCTTTTCTTTCCTAAGATTTAATTCATTCTTCTATATAAATCTATAATTCATTTTTCAGAAAACCAAATCTCCTAATATTTTCAGATCTCCTCATTAAAACATAATACAAGGTCTTGGTGTGAGAAGATTCCTGATGACTCTCAGTATTGGTCATTAGAAGAACATCAGGTTTGTCATGTGCACTCACTTAACTCAGTCAGACACAGTGGGCAGCTGTAATAGCAGGTGCACTGGAATGGGTCTGATCCTAAAGAGAGAAGCTGAGTATTAGTTCATTAGTCAAGTCAGGAGGCTTTTATTGTCATTTCTACTATACACAGTGGGACACAATACACAGTAAAATAAGACAACGTTCCTCCAGAACCCTGGTGCTACACTAAACAACAGTGTACAAACAACAATTATGTAATGAACACATCTGGATAAACCTGCTCCCCACTCTCAAAGCCCTCCTTAACATCACTCCTATTCAATAATAATAATAATAATAATAATAATAATAATAATAATAATAATAATAAACCCTTTACAGTGAGATAAAGTCACTAGAAAGAGCTCAGTTACCCAGAAGTCTCTGTGCTGATTAATGTGATTTACATGCAGCTGTTAGTCAGGATATTTAAGACCAGTCTATTCTCCAGCACATCTCTGTAAGTGAGTAACTGCTTCTCCTGTACCTGAATCAATGCATATTAAAGTGCAGATAATTTAATAATTACAAGCCAAAACAACTAAAAAAAGAAAACCAACAGCATAAACAAAAACATGAATACCACACAAAAGCCAGATGTTGAGCTGAAATACAGGCAAAACACATGAACCTGAAAACATCAACAAAATATTGACACAGAACACAAACATAAAAAACTCTAATTGAATTCGGCTTGTTAAGTACACTGGGGCAATAAGGACCTGGTGAGTGATTAGTGACAGGAGGCTGCCATGTGATATGTGCAGGAGCTGATAGTTCATGTAGTCTAGTGCTGATTTAGAGATAATCTTCTCAAACCTCCTCCCTTTATTGTATACCTCTTGTCCTGGGTGGCCACAGAAGATGCTCCCTGCTGCTTGTGTGGGAAACAAAGTTCAAGTCAAGAGAGTCAAGAAGTTTTTATTGTCATTTCAACCATAAATATCTGACGCAGTACACAGTGAAATGAGAGAACGTTCCTCCAGAACCCTGGTGCTACAGAGTGCACATGAGATCAGTGGTAACTGGGTGTTCACACAGAGTTACAGCATCATACAAAAACCTCAGTCAGTGAGATTGTACAATCAGTCATTGGTTATTTGCTGAGACGGCTGACCCCCTTAGACCCCACAACCTGCTGGGAGTCTCGAGCTCCACTGAATGCATCGCCCAGTCTCTGAGACCTGCTGAAGAAGACGCCTGCTGAGAGCTCCATCCAGTTTTCCTGCCTACTGGAGAGTGTCATGCAGCCTCTTGCTCTGGAACGTTGCTCTGCCTTTGTGCCTCACTGAGTATGTCACACCACTTCTTCATCTTGTAAGAAATTCAGGAGCTGTGCATTAAAGGAGAGGACTGTTAGGATCTGGAGGGTTTTCTGAGCAGTGCCTTTATGTGTTTTCAGGTCCCTCCGTAAGATAGTGTTGATTTCACAATGTGAGGTGATTAAACCCAGGTGGACCAGTATTTGTCTCTAAATCTTTAAATTATTTCTCTAAAGTCTTTACATTTGTTTTGCATTTGCATTTAAAATTTATTTTGAGTCTGTCAGATTCACATACAGACCACCAGCACATCTGTTTCACATGTAGATGCACACTCACTGTCATTACATGCAATTTTAAAATCATATCTAACACCTTCACATTCCACCTGTTAAGGGACTTCAGATATCAAAAGTAAAATGAACCCGACGTCAGCAATCACTCAGAATATCTGTAAATATTATTTATAGTAGCATCGATACAAGAAAAAGAGTAACGTTAAAGTCCTGCTTATTAAACTTCAGTGTCTACAGTTACAGGAGTCACCACCAGGGTGCAGTGTGGCATCATAAAAACATCCAAAGATGTGATTATTTCAATAAAAGAATGTTTTATGGATCATATGACTAATGAAATTAATCATTAAAAAGCTTCAGATGTTTCCACTCTTCTACATCTCCCTCACTGATGCACATTCATACCTTCTAAAAATAAACTGAGAGAGAAAAGAGAACGTGTTTTACACACAAACACACACACACACACACACACACACACACACACACACACACACACACACACACACACTTTGCATTAGCAGTCCATGCTTCAGTGCTCTGTGAGTGTTTATAGTCCTGTGACTTGAACACTTCATGACTGAGAGCTGCTGATCAGCAACTTCACCCACAGCAACCATGACTTTGATCAGCGTCTTCATCTGCACACTGGCCCTCTGGACTCAAGGTGAGAGTTTAACATCAACTCACAGCCTCACACACTTCATTTCATACTAATTCTACACCACTTTACAGCATACAAACACCATCTATGTTTCTCTACAGGATCCAGAGGTCAGGTGACTGTGACTCAGACTCCTTCAGTGCAAACTGTTGTTCCAGGAAACACAGTCACCATCAACTGTAAAACCAGTAGCAATGTGTATAATGGAGATTTTTTAGCCTGGTACCTGCAGAAACCTGGAGAAGCTCCTAAACTCCTGATCTACAGGGCTACAAGCTTACAGTCAGGAATTCCAGCTCGTTTCAAAGGCAGTGGATCGAATACTGACTTCACTCTGACCATCAGTGGAGTCCAGACTGAAGATGCAGGAGATTACTACTGTCAGAGTGCACATCATATCAGTGGTAACTGGGTGTTCACACAGTGTTAGAGCATCGTACAAAAACCTCGGTCAGTGAGAGTGTACAGAGAAGCACTGCTGCAGCTGGGAGAGACTGCAGGTGCTGAGGGGGAGGATGTGATACACACAATCACACACACTGTGGATGAGAGAAAACACACTTTATTTTTTCTGCATGTCACCGTGACACTAATGACCACATAATGCAGTCAGATAAAACCATAAAGTACTAATTCTACTGCTGAGACACTGAGAGTCGTCTCTCATTCTCCCTTAGTCTCTGTGTGTTTCTTCAGAAGAGATTGTTATTATCAGCTGCAGGACCAGTGTAGATATTGTCTGAACACACAGGAACCTGGACAAGCTCCTACATTCCTGATCCAGCAATTATCTCAGGATTAGTTTTGGATTTCATCTAGTTTTAAACATGCAAACAGTTCATTTAATGTGACTGTTCATCATCTTTGCAACAAAAACATTAATAAAAGCTTAACAAAGACACACAAAAACGTAGACTTATATTTTGGTTTGATATTTTGGGATGTGAGTGAACAATGACATGAAGCTGTCATGTGATATGTGCAGGGGCTGATATCTAATGCAGTCTAGTGCTGATTTTAACATCTTTACAATCCTCCTCCCTTTAGTGTTTAAGTCTTGACTCGCAAATGTCCCATCTTATAGTCAATTCATGTTTATTTGTATTGCGCTTTTAAAAATGGACATTGTCTCAAAGCAGCTTTACACAGATAATGTGGTAAGAAAAAATGAATACGTTTGTTCTTTATGAGTGTAAGTTTGTCTCTAATGGAGAAAGGAAGTAAAGGGAAATCTCCCTGAGATGGCATAAGAAAGAAACCTTGAAAGAAACCAAACTCAAGAGGGAGCCCATCCTCATCTTGGGGGGTCCTGGGTGGCTACAGAAGATTTCCTCTGGTTCCTGTTTGTGGAACAAAGTTTCAGGCAGCACAGGAATGCTCTCATCCAAACAGACAGCAACATGCATGCCAAGGCCAGGATCTGACTAGTGCACACTGCGTTGCAGAGAGACAAGGTGTCGTGCACAACAAGGGAGAGCTACGTCCTCTGCTGGACAGTGAGGCATGGCAACATCCTGAGTTAGACATGGAATAAGAACAACATCCTCACCCGGCTGAGAGACAAGGTAATGTTCTCAACAGGTCAAAGAGCAGGACCTGGTAGCTTAGTGGTTAAGGCATTCGACTTTGTCTCTGAAGGTCATGATTTCAAGGCATAGCCACACCAGTTTGCCACTTCTGGGCCCCTGAGCAAGGCCCTTATCCCCGTATCTGCTCAGGGTTATGAATGTAATAATTCTAAGTCGCTCGGGGTGAAGGCATCTGCCAAATGCCATAAATCTAAATGTAAATGTAGGCAAGGTGATGTTTTCAGAGGTCATGGAGCTACCACAACTACATTCTCCACAGGACAGAGAGGCACAGCAGCATTGAAGGACGATACCAAAACAACCAAAACTAAGAAAACAAAAAAACATGATTTTTACACAAAGACCAGAAACTGAAAAAGTTAAATACAGAAAAAAATACATGAAGATAAAAAATATCAACAAAAACATAACACACACAGAAACTCAAACGTAAATAAACAAGTTAATTAGGGGCAACAAGGAAAATGTGTCTGTGATTAGGGACGTGGCTATCATGTGATGTGTGCAGGGGCTGATGGGTAATTGGTACAGGCAGTCTAATAGGTAGTCTAGTGCTGATTTTTACATAATTCAATTCATTTTTATTTGTAGAGCACGCTGAAGCACTTAGCGAAGTGGACCAAGAGTTTCCGGTATTTTAAAGGTATGGCATGACATGCTGAGCGAGCAAAGATATTTTGGTTCTGGTTGGGTGGACAGATCTGGTAGGGAATGTGCCTCGGCCTCGGCATGCACCGAGGCCTGCACCGCGATGGCACCGTCAGCTGTGTCAGGTGATAGAGAATGTCCAATCATTACAGTGTAGGTTGCCCACCCAATGGCCCAACGACAGAATCCACTGGCGTGGGTGAAGGTGTGCTGCGTGTAAGTCTTTCTTACTCTGCTGTAAAAAATATTAAAATAGATTGCAATTTGTTTCATGAATCTAATTTTGAACTTTTAATCTGACTCCAATTTGTAATAAAGATTTAACTTGAATATATATCATTTAAGCTGATCAACTTATTAGTTGTATTTCTTCTGTCATTTTAAAGAAGCTTAGAGTCTGGAGCTTGGTTAACTATACCTGCTCACGGAGGCAATTTGGCCAGTCTGAATCTTAGTCAGATGATATAACTGCAAACTAATGTTCTTTAAATAGCTGCTCAGTGCTTGCTACTGCATAAAGAATAATTGATTCAGTACCTTTGTTAAAACTTGCTAAGTCAGTGATAGTAAGAAATCAGAAGGTCCCAGATGTTGTGCTCTATGCTCCATCCATTCATGAGCCTTCAGTTTGTACTATCCTGATCAGTGATTTGTGGTAACACCAGACTACATAATCAACTAGATATAAATGATTTAAGGAATTTTTAAAGTTAATCAAGAATTTGGCATTTATTTGACAGGCAATAATCAATAAACAAATGTAATAAATAAACAAAACTCAAAAAAATAATAGAAGAAAGTTATACAACATGATCTTCATAAAACCAATTTTTTATCAGTTAAGTTTACAAAAGAATTGCTAAATTAAATACCCAAACCATCATAAACACTTGTAACTTCAAATTAATAAAAGCTCTGCAAATCCTTTCTTGAGACAGAAGGTGACCTAAAAACCATTAGCATCTCAGGTAAAAACCAACACCTGATAAAGATTTTCTCAGGGGCAACTAGTGCAGAATTTTCCCCAAACATGAGATCTTTATTTTTGGTCTGTTCTACTGATATGTAGATATGTATATGTCTACATATGATATGTGTGTGTATGTGTGTGTGCTTGTGTGTGTCTCCTCACTCCCGTCATTAGGACACGAGCGAGCTGTATTTCGGCTTCCGCCTCCTGTTTTACTCGCACCCTGACAGATATACTGTCCATTAATTACATTTCTTTCCTCAGAATTGAGATTCTCTCCTCAGATTAAAGAAATTCTATCTTCAGATTAAATAGATCTTTCTCTTATAAACCCCCACAGATATGAAACAGCCTTCCAATTAGTGTTCAGGACTCAGACACAGTTTCAGCATTCAAGTTGACATTCAAAACATATCTATTTAGTCAAGCTTTTTATCAGTAGATATTTCTTAGGTAAAGGAGCAGATCTGGAGAGATCATGGATATTGAGTGTTTGGTGAACTGGGATATTTGTATGTTGTCGTCTCCTCACTCTCACACTTTCAATCAGGTTTGTTGACGGTGGTGTGGTGGGTCGTCTCTTATCCCAGAGATCCTCATGTTGGTGTTACCTTCTAGTTCTCCCTTTTAGTTATGCTGCCATAGCTAGTCTTGCTGGAGTCCAAACTGCACATTGATATTAACTTTCATATAACAGTAAGGACACATAATAATCCATATTATTCTCTTCCTGTCACCCTCTTCTCTCTCTCTCTCTCTCTCTCTCTCTCTCTCTCTCTTTCTCTTTGTCGAGTTAAACATGCTCCTGAGGTTCTAGTGACCACTGTTCCTGCCCCTCTCCCCTCCGTGGATCTTCCCACTTCGTTCAGGTCTGCCTCTGGATAGTGTTCTCTTCGACTGGAGGCCACTTTGTGCAGCTTGGCACGGTTTCTCATCAATGCCTTGGGTGGTTCCATGAAATTCTGTAGTAAGAACGGGCGCTTTGAGGATGGATTGGACTGTAGTTAATGTCAACAGTCTGCTACACTGACTCAGGACTACTTTTCGCTTCTGATCATCGTCACTGTACCCTGCAACATCGTTTATCTGCTATAAATGGACATTCGGTGCAACCCAGACTAGGATGGGTTCCCTTATGAGTCTGGTTCCTCTCAAGGTTTCTTCCTTATGCCTATTTCCTTGCCACAGTCCCCACCGGCTTGCTCATCAGGGACAAACTTAGTTATAAAGAACATCTTCACTTTTAATTACCACATTATCTGTGAAAGCTGCTTTGAGACAATATTCATTGTTAAATGCACTATACAAATAAAAATTAATTGAACTGAATTGAATCCTCTCCTTAGATTAAAGAGATTCTCTCCTCAGATTAAAGAAACTCTCTCGTCAAATTAAAGAAACTTCTCAGATTAAAGAAACTTTCTCCTCAGATTAAAGAGATCCTCTCCTCAGATTAAAAAGATTCTCTCCTCAGATAAAAGAGATTCTCTTCTCAGATAAAAGTTTCTCTCCTCCAATAAAAGAGATTCTCTATTCAGATAAAAGAGATTCTCTCCTCAGATTAAATAGATTCTCTCCTCAGATTAAATAGATCCTCTCCTCAGATTAAAAAGATTCTCTCCTCAGATTGAATAGATTCTCTCCTCAGATTAAAAAGATTCTCTCCTCAGATTAAAGAGATTCTCTCCTCAGATTAAAAAGATTCTCTCCTCAGATTAAAGAGATTCTCTCCTCAGATTAAAAAGTTTCTCTCCTCAGATTAAAAAGTTTTTTCTCCTCAGATTAAAGAGATTCTCTCCTCAGATTAGAAAGATTATTGTTTTGTTGCAGGTCCATCATTGTTGATGTGTGCAGTGAGAGGATCTTAAATGCAAAATGAATAATCCTGAGAAAGGTAGTGTACCTCAGACCTTTACTTGAAAATGTTAAAATTATTGAATTATGAAAAATTATCACAATGACAAAAGCAGAACCGACAAAGAATTTAAATGTGAACGAAAAAGAAAAAAATAAATTCAGGAAAATCTTATTGAATGAAACAAATATTGAAAAGCTGGAAGTTTCAGAAGCCAAAATTTTATTAACATTATTTTAATAAAGAACATTTGTTTATTTGAGTACAAACAAACGTGACCTGCTTTGAAGCACAGAGTCTCCAGGTTTAGCTTTCTCTTTAGCATCTCTAGTTATAGTGCATTAATCACTCACACTGTTCCAGCAAATTCTTCCCTTATTAACTCATTATTAATAAGCAGGAATTTTAAAACATTTGTAAACTGCATCCTAAATGAACCAATAAACAATAATAATAATTTTATTTGTTTATTTGACTAGAAAATAATTTGTAGGTATCACTGTTATAAGAAAAGACATTTCAAGAACAGGGTGAAGGGTGGAGAGATGGAGCTGCTCAATCAGAAAGTTTCACTTTGAGTGAAGAGAGTCGTGACTTAGACTCTCCTGAGACGACTCATGAGCTGGTGTCCTGCTATAGATGCTAAATGTTGCTTTTTTACTGTTTTAGATTTGCTGTAGAGCTACTGTAGTTTCAGATTTATCCTCATGGTTTTGTCATTTCAGGGAGCATCTGAACTCATGATCTGTGAAATTGTTGTTGTTTAGGTTTAGGATTATTAATTTACTTAAAAATAAACTTAAAAATAGGCAAGATATGAATTCTCACATTACAGAGATCAGTGAGGTGTAAATAATATTTACATGAATGTGACTGTGAATAGTTTCATTTCTCCCAGAATAGAACAGAAACTTCACCAGATGTTCAACTTCCTTCAGTCAAACTCACTGAAGCACAACACACACTGAATCTGCAGCTAATCCCACTCTCTCATCACACTGATCATCACTATTAACTCCAATAAAAGAAACACACAACGTCCAAAACTCAGCTTTATTTCAGCAAAACTACAGGAAGAGCAACAGGACAGT